>NC_056731.1:930635026-930642526 GCF_019279795.1 Protopterus annectens | reverse complement strand
GGTAGAGGGGCAGGTGGGGGGACTGAATACTGCAACATGGAAGAGAAGGACATCTAAGGTTATGTTAAGTTCTTACACAACTATTCTATGTTCTTCTATTCACATGTTGCAGTATTCATAACAGTAGGGAGAGTACCAGAGCTTTTAGGTATGGTTCTGGGTGGAGGATTGGCTTCCCTGGTCAATGAGTCCTTGGAGGATAGAACTGGCAAACTCTGCCCTATCTCTAGAGACTAGGTCCAGTTTGTAATGTTTGGTAAAGGTGTGGACAGAAGTCCAAGTGGCAGCTTCCAAGCTGGAAGCGTAGTAAATTCCTTTGAAAAAGGCAGCTGAGGAAGCAACTGCCCTGGTAGAGTGAGATTTGACTTGACCATGCAGAGATTTTCCATGGCAAGAGTAGCATACGGTAATGGATTTAGAAATCCATGAGGAAATGATTTGCTTGGAGACTGCCGTCCCTAGAGCTCTTGGGCGGAAGGAGATGAAAAGTTGATCTGACTTTCTGAAAGGTTTGGTTTTGTCTAGGTAGTACCCAAGTTGTCTGTGGACATCCAAGGAATGGAGTCCTTTCTGAGGAATTTTGTGGTTGAGGGTAGAAAACCGGTAGATTAATGGTCTGGTTTAGTGAAAGTTCATTAACCACCTTTGGTATGAAGGAAGGGTTGGTCCTTAGAGCAACTCTGTCCTTGTGGAAAATAAGGTATGGAGAGGTAACCATGAGGGCTTGTATCTCTGATACCCTCCTGGCGGATGTAAGGGCCACTAGTAGAACTGTTTTCAGTGTGCATAGCTTCAGGGATACTGAATGAGCTGGTTCAAAGGGTGGCAATGTACGTTTTTCTAGTACAAAGTTCAAGTCCCAAGGGGGAGGGATAGGTTTCCTGGCTGGCCTGATATGAAGAACCCCGTTGAGGAAAAGTTTGAACTCCAGTCTGGAAGCCAGAGGAGGGGGAGACAGGCAGAGATGGCAGATAAATTCATTTTGACTGATGAGAAAGTTAGTCCTGAGTGAAGTAGCTCACACAAACAGGAAAGGACCACAGGTATAGAAGTAGTCAGAGGGTCCTGTTTTTTCCGCTGACACCAGTAAGAGACTCTGTTCCATTTGGATACATAATTTCTCCTGGTACTAGGTTTTCTGGCCTCCTGCAGAACATTTAGTATGTCCTCTGAGCATAGGTGTCTGTAGGGAATCAAAACCCTATCATCCATAAGGTTAATTTCAGATTGTTCACCTGAGGGTGCAGTAAGGATTCCATGTCCTGTGTGAGCAGGTCTATTCGGTGGGGTAACTTGTGGTGATTGCCCTTGGCTAGTAGGTGTAGGAGGGGAAACAAATGCTGTCTTGGCCAAAAGGGGGTCACCAGTAGGACTTTTGGGTTGTCCCTCTGTATTTTCAGAAGGACTTTCTGAATTAAGGTGAATGGGAGGAAGGCATAGAGGTACATTCCCTCTCAAGAGAAGGAGACGGCGTCCACTTTCTACACTTGTGGATGCGGATTCCTTGTGCAGAATTTGGTCATCTGTCTGTTCTGGGCGCAGGCAAAAAGATCTGCTTGTGGAATACCCCACCTGTTGATTATGTCTAGAAATACTTCCCTGTGAAGCATCCATTCGTGACTGGAAGCTAAAGTTCTGCTTAGGTAGTCTGCCATGACATTCTCCATTGAAATGATATAAACTGCTACCAGATGAATGTGGAGAGATACTGCTAGGTTCCAGATCTGGATTGCTAGGCTGCACAGAAGATAGGACTTTGTTCCCCCCTGCTTGTTTATGTACCACAGGACCATCATATTGTCTGTGATTACTTTCAGGGTTCCTGGCTGAAGGGATGATATGAAGGTTAGCAGAGTCAAGTGTAAAGCCCTCATTTCTTTGATGTTGATATGGTCCTTCTGTTTTAGGTTGGACCATGTGCCTTGCACACAGAGTTGTTTTTGGCTTGTAAGTAGCACTGCCCCCTATCCCAAGTCGGAGGCATCTGTGAAGACCTGTTGAAGGGAGGCTGGGACCTGAAGGTGGATCCCTTGGTTGAGGTGAAGAGCTGGTATCCACCACTGGAGTTCCTTCTTCAAACATTGAAGTAAGGTGAGGGGGGTGTCCAGGGGCTGGGAGTGTTTGCTCCATATGTTTTTCAGGACCCACTGGATTTTTTGCATCTGGAGTTTTGCCAGAGGCAGCATGGGTATGAGTTATGCCATGTGGTCTACAATTCTAAAAATTTCTCGAGCTGTAAGGAAGTGTGGGAGAGGATTTCTTGAAAGGCTAGACAAAGGTCTAGGATTCTTTGATCTGGAATGAAGGCTTTCATTATGTCTGTTCTGATCCTGCATCCCAGGAAAACCAGGTCTTGAGAGGGGATAAGGTGAGACTTTTCATGGTTTATAGTGAACCCTAACTGAGACAGGGTGGAGATTACCTGTTGTAGATGTAGCAGGAGGGCTTGGCGGTCCTGATGAAGAATGAGCAGGTTGCCCAGATATGGGTATATTTGAATACCCTGAGTCCTGCAGTGAAAAATGACGGGGGACAGGCACTTTGTGAATACTCGGGGAGCAGTAGATAGTCGAAAGGGCAAGGCTGAGAATTGCAAATGGCAAGAGCCTATTGCAAATCTGAGGTATTTCCTGTAATCTGGGCGAATAGGGATGTGTAGGTAGGCATCCTTCAAATCCAGGTCTACCATGAAAGCCTGAGTTGGAATGCGTGGTAAGAGCAGGGGTAAGGTAATCATTTTGAAACTGGGGACTTTGAGAAATAGGTTTAGATAGGATAAGTCTAGGATTGGCCTCCATGGGCTATCCTTCTTTGGTACCAGAAACATTCTGGAGTAAAAGCCTATGTTTCTTTGATGGTATGGTACCTGTTCTACGGTACCTTGATCTAGAAGCTGTTGAATGATAGGAGGGAAAAGGTGGGTTTGGCCTGCAGGTGGTTGAGGGATACCACGGAAGGGTGGTATCATCCACCAAGTCATGAAATAGCCTGAGAACCCATTGTTCTGATGTGATTATCCATCAGGAGGAAAGGGAGAGGGTGAGATGGAGGGAAAGTGTGGTGTTTTGGTGTAAGGGTGAATAGTCACAGAGGAGGTGGTCTGGATTGGTCAGACTGGCCTCGAAAGGGCTTAGTGGAAGAACTGGTAGTAAACCTTGGAGTAGAATTTTTCTTGGTTTGTCCGCATCCTTTAGATTGTTTAGCAGAGTGTGAAGACTGCCTTCTGACAAAGGAAGGTTTTTATGGATAATTCCTGTGGTATCTTGGTATTGGAGACACCAGAAGGTGTTCAAGATTTTGAAGTTCCTTACCCTTTTCTTGAAGGGATTTGAGGAGTTCTAGTGAGGCTTGCCCAAACAGACCTTTATTATCCAAGGGTGCATCCAACAATTTTGTTTGCACATCCATGGGTAGGGGTTGTAGTCTCACCCAAGAATATCACCTCAAGACTGATCCAGATGCAGCAGACTTAGATGAGGCTTCCACAGCATCATAACTGGACTTTGAGTATCTAGTTACTTGGAATGTAGTGGAAAGGAGGGTATTAATTTGTGCTTTAATGGGAGAATCTGGTGCCTCAGATAGTAATGTGGAGGCCTTGGTAATGGTATTCAGAACATATCTAGCCATATGTGTTTGGTAGCTGAGAGCTCTTATAGCCAGAATAGAGGAAGTATAGACTTTCTTCCCTAGTCTGTCCATGAATTTGGTGCCTTTGTCTGCGGGATAAAGAGCAGTCAAAGGTAATTGCCTAGATGACTTGTCAGCAGAGACAGCAGTAACTGATGGGTCTGCTGGTGGGTTCCAAAAGAGGTATTGGGTATCCTGAGGGACCTTGTAGAATTGGTCTGGACATTTAGAAGTTGGTGGTTGAGAGTCAGGGATTGAGAAGCAGCCAAGAAAGCAACATTGAAGGCAGGTAGCAAGGGGGCCCCTGCTGAGGGAGAGGGTTGCTCCATTTGCAAAAGGTCAAAGTACCTTTTATTGGTATCAGATATTTCAGATGCCAGCCATTTAAAATGCTCCCTCATGAGGGAGATTGTGTCTCCAAAGGTAATGTCTTCCCCTGCAGACTCAGGAGTAATAGTGTCCTCCTCCTCTGGGGTGATGAAATCCTTTGGGGACTCTATTTGGCATTCATATGAAATAGATTCATCTGAAAAGGAGTACTCTTCCTCTGATACCTGTAAAGTAGGTCAAGGTGAGGGGGCTGGTGGGGCCTGTTGTGTTTGTAAGGCCTGAAAGATCTTAAAAAGACTCTGAGGAAAAAAACTTCCATCCAGGAACTGGTTGGGTTTCAGGGTGTTTAACATTTTGCTTTTTCTATAATAGAGTAGTAGGTGGGGAGAGAATCAGAGCAGACGTCTGCCTGGGTGGAAGTGAAGGAGCAAGGCCCTCCGACTGACTGTGTGGTTCCTCTCTGCCACAAAGATCTGATGGCTGAATATCCTCAGTGGATGTACTAAAAGTTTCCACCACCCCAGCTTCCATAGAGGTTCCTGTGCCTGGCTTGGAAACCGATGTCTGGGAAGATGTCAGGCTTTCATCAAACTCAAGAACCTTCTCGGATGCCTGAGGAGCAACGCGGAATTCTGGCCTAACTTTCTTGGCCTTCTCCTTGGCGGCTCTTCAGACAGGCCAACTCCCCCTTCCATACCAAGTACAAGACGTCTGAGTCTCTGATTTTCTAAATACAATTTTAATGCAGCAAGATGGCTATGAAAGGTTTTCAGAAGGAAAAATTTGCAAATGGGGCAGGACGTATGGTCGTGGGCCTCACCTAAGCAAAAAACGCACTTCTCGTGTGCGTCTTTGTAAGGAATGTGTCTCCCACAAGCACACTTCCCCTTTCTAGCTGACATGCAAGACTTAACAATAATCAAAGGCAAAGAAAAAAATCCAACAGGGCACTTATCTGTATCGGTAGGAAAAACGGTCGTCTGGTCTGGAGACTTTTAACGGCCATCTGAAACGCGATCTGCTTTCGGTACTGGCGAACAGGAGTCCAGCGTTTACTGTGCCAGGAAATTTCTGAGGAGGGTGCGTGCAGACATCACCTTTATACCCTACATCAGTTTATGGCCCTGACAAGGGACATCACACGTACCCACCAGAAGCAAAGACTTTGGTATACTGGCCGGAAGGTGGCGCTGCTGGCAGAAACTCCCTACTGTTATGAATACCGCAACATGTGAATAGAAGGACATCGACAATTACTTTGGTGATTACCAGGGTCGTTTACGATGTGACAGCAGTTAGAGTAGATTGCTTTTGGATATCAGCTCCAGCATTAGTGGCTCCACACTTGTGGCAGGTGATTTTTTACAAGACCATGATTTTGTAAACAGGTTTATCAAAGGTTCAAACATTAACACGTTTTCAAGTAGTAGGCTTGCTGATCATAATCCAGGTGTAGTAAGACCTGAAGTTCCTGATGTTAACTGTAAAACTTCTAATTACAAACTGGAGAAAAAGCTTATTAAGTTCAAATCATTGGATTACGACAACTTTTAATTACATCATTGCCTTGAATTAAAGAAAGTTCCATTAGGACTGCTTGTTTATAAGTTTCCGAATGGAATATGATATTCTGATACTATATACAAAGAACTGGCTTCCCTTTATGACGACACCAGACTGGAGGCTTTAAAGTTATTAATTAAACATAACACTGTTAAGATTAAAGTTTTGAGAGCTGAAATACAACAGCTTAATGGCCTAACCACTGACCATCGTTCTTTTTTTGTCATTTAGGGCATTGTACGATGGTATTACTATTAAGATATATAGGCACATTACCACTTTGCTTGTTAAGAAAAATAAAAAAAACTTAACAGGGATTTTTAGGCATATCAACAAAACCAAGCATGCTTTATTTCCTCTTCTGAAATTAAAAACAAAGGTACTTTTTTTGCCTCAAACCCTGGTGGTACTGGTCTGGGGGTTAACGTTAATCAACTGGATGACTTCAATGTTCCACAAACAATTGAGGAATCTGTTAATACAATTAATAGTAATATAGTAGTTTCCACAGGTGGGGTGAACAATGTAACAGTTTTAGAATCCTCCTCTTTGAACATACCATGCACTCCTGCAGTTCTACAGCAGCAACTGCCTTTTTTCCATTGGGTTCACACCAACAAACTCAGACTGGCAATATGAGCACTCGAACCAACAGAGGAAAAAGAAGGGAAAGAGGAAGAGGCAGGGGATGTTAGACACAATGCGTCCTATTTTCAACTTGTCTTCACATGAGTTTAATGCACATGAAGTTAACGTTCTGTCTAAGGGATTTACATTTATCCATACCAAATGAGCATGTTATACTGATTTGATTGCAGACTTTAAACTTTTTGTTAGGAAGCTCAATTTGAAATATTTTTTAAACAATGCTGACTGTCTTATGGGAAATTCAATTATTACCAAACCTAGTACCTTTAACCCCCCCCCCTCTTTGAACTGTTCTTTGAGTGCATTCACCAAGGCTTGTGAAAATGATTTTGATACGTTGGTAAAAATAAACCAGAAAACAAGTTGTTTAACTTAAACAAAGATGAATACATAGCACTTACTAACTTATGTAAATACAAGCACCTTAGGTTTATGAAAGCTGATAAAGGTATGGCTTAATAGTGATGGAGTATGATAAATATAAATCACATATGTTAGACATGTTAAGCAATGAGGAACATTATCTTAAAGTGACGAAAAATGTTGTAATAAATTGTTACAAGTAAATTAATCTGATATTATTTGAATTGCACAACCATGGTTACCTTTCCTTTAAGACTTATGAATTTTTACTTGTTGACCAACCTGAATTGGGGAACATTTTTGGGATACCAAAAATTCAAACGATCCAGTATGTCCACCATTTAGGCTGATTGTTTCCTACTCCTGACATAAAACTACTACCATTTCTCATTGCTTGGACAGTGTTTTAAATCCAGTTGTGCAGAAAAGTGAGTGTCTTTTTTTTATTAAAGATTCTTGGTCTTTTTTTAAACTGTCTGAGGCATTTTTGTTTCATAAACGAAAAATATTTACTTTGTACTGTGGACATTGTTGTTCTCTATACAAATACTGATCAAGAAGAAGGGATTGAATTTCTAAAATTATATTTAGAAAAATGTAAGCACTTAGACAGAATTAATATTAATACATTTTGCACTTTGATAGAAATAGTTTTAAATTATAATGTTTTTCTATCTAAACAAGAGATTTACCAACAAACTACAGAAGTAGCCATTGGGGAAAAGGTGGCCCCGGTCTTTACCAACATGGTCTTATGTTGGTGGGAGAGTACTGTCCTAGTTCATTTACCTTTGTACAAGCACGTTAAATGATACTAACGATACGTGGACGATTTCTTTTTCATTTGAGCTGAGAGTAAAGATTTGTTTCTACTTTCCTAGAAGATATTAGCAAAAGTATTTCTTGACTTACTTTTATATTAAGTGATATTGGTACTATGATTCACTTTTTAGACCTTAATATTGA
>NC_056731.1:930565026-930630026 GCF_019279795.1 Protopterus annectens | reverse complement strand
TGCAAACTTCACCCCCCTGTCACCCCCAAAGGCCCTTCCTTGTCCTGCACCTCACACCTCTGTAGATCAAGTGTTAAAGGCCCTATCCAAGGCAAAGAACACAGCTTCCATGGGACCTGACAGTATCCCAGGCTGTATTTTGCACCATCTCCAGCAAGAAATAGCCTCGCCATCGAGCACCCTATTCAATCACAGCCTAATTACAGGCTTCATTCCAGCAGAGTGGAGAAATGCCACTGTCATACCTAGGCACAAAGGTGTTGCCACTACTGACCCTGGCAACTATTGCCCCATTAGTTTAACAAGTCTGATCTGCAAAGCTATGGAGCGTATTATTATTGATCTCATAAACAAGGACATAGGCAATCTCCAAGCACTTGACCCCACCCAGTTCGGATTCGCCAGGGGCAGATATTGCCTGTAGATCCTGGCTGACTTTTTTGAGACTTTCACCAAGGTCTTGGATGAGGGAACGTTAGTACATGAAGCTTACCTTGACTTGGCCAATGCCTACAACACAATCCCCACTCGTGCATCATTGAAAAGCTTACACAACTTGGCATAAACACCTGATGACATACAGATTTTTGCTGTCATTGACTCCCCAAATGATGTTAACACACTGCAAGAGGGTCTCACAGCAACAAATGACGGCTGCCAAAGTCATGGTCTTAAGTTAAAACGCGAAAAATTTATATTATCATACCATTCAGCAAAAACATGGCCCCTACTGATTACCACATCAATGGCAACCCCCTAAGCACACAGCCTCTGGTGAGAGGCCTGGGTACTCAGGTTGACAACAGTCTCACATTTAACCTTCATGTAGTAGCAGTGGTCAGAAAAGCCTTTTACTTGGTTCATCTCATAAGTAAAGGGATTGCATCCAGAAAAAAGGAGGTTATTAGCTCCCTGTACTCCTCCCTCATTAGGCCAATAATTGAGTATAATGCCCAGATTGGTATGTACCTCTCCAAGCATCTGCACCAACTGGAAAGGCCACAAAAATACTTCATAAAGAGAATCCATGGCCTCCAACACCTGTTCTATGCAGACAGGCTCAAATCACTATCACTCTACTCTGTATTTTACAGATTGCTCAGAGGTGATCTGTGTCTCGCCTACAAGGCAATTTCAGACCCTGCCCTACTAGAGATGCTCCATATCTGTAAGTCATAACTCCTCTCGCATTACGTGCTTGAAAGGTCTAAACCTAATATGCGACATCAACATAACCTGCTGGAGAGAAACGTTTGTTTCCCAGAAGTTGCCCCATCTCTGGAATAGACTTCCCATACACATCAAACAGAGTACCTCACTGACCATCTTCAAGCACAACCTTGATGAGTGGATGGGAAACAACAAATTTGTCCCAGGGGTTCCACCTGTGTCTCACACTGACAGGAGTGACAGGTGCTGACTGAGGTTTCTTATTTTAGGGATAAACTCTTGGCTAGGCTTGCAACGGCCTCAGGGCCATTAGCCTAGTAACCACCTATGATCCTATAAATGGGGGAACTATACCACTACTACATGGTAACAGCAGCATGAAAAAACCCTGGTGTGATGCAATAAATCTAATCAAACCCGAACTGAGGTTAAAGTAACTAAATATAGATACATATATATATTTGTGTGTGTGTATGTGTATATATATATATATATATATATATATATATATATATATATATATATATATATTTTTTTTTGTGTGTGTGTGTGTGTATATATATCTATATATATATATATATATATATATATATAGGTCTACTGTTTTTGGTCGAAGTTTCAGTACTTCGAGCTTCACTTTTACGAACCCACTTGTTCGAAGTATTGAAACTTCGAAAACTGACTACAAAGATTACAATACAGTGCGGAATGGGGATATTCCCTTTTCCTCACTTTAGTGCGATCTCGGAGTTGGTATATTTAAGTGGGAGGGGCACAGCCCTCCACTTGGGGGGTGCAGGGTGGCTTGTCCCCCTGCAAAAGCATGTTTTTGTTATATTGTTTTATTTGTGAGGCGATTGGGCACCTAGACTTCAACGAAAGTGCACTTTCATTGAAGTGCACTTTCGCTGAAGTGGGGTTCTACTTTTCGTTTTCGGTTAAGTGACAATTCGTTGTAAAGTAATAGACCCATATATATATATATATATATATATATATATATTTAGATACACATTTGACACATCATTTTATTATTTAGTATATTTTTTGTACATAAAATATTCCTCAAAAATTCCCTAAAAAACCTTTATAGATTGTGTGGCAGCTTATGTAAATTCAACACACTCTTAACACAGCAATAATAGTTGAGGCCTGGTTTTCTGAATGCATTTAATTGCAACTTCCAGCATATTTCTTTTTTCTCCAAAATAACACTGACGTCCCCTTCAAGCAGTTGAGGGAGCTAGAGGTGATGTAGATGAAGTGCCTAAGATGGGTGGTAGGATGCACATTGTGGGACAGATTAACAAATGAGGACAAAACAGCAGAAGCCTAAGTAGCTCCATTTGCAAAAAAAGGTCAAAGATAAAGGAATAAGATAGTTTAGGTATATGTGCAGAAAAGCAGAAGATAACCTGGTGAAGATAATTTGGGACAGACAGAAAAAAGGTAAGAGGAAACAATGGCATCCAGCAAAGAGTTTGCTGGCTTGTGTGAGAGAAGATCTGTGACAGGCATGAGTGTCGAAGAAGACTGGAGAGTGGCACTGAACAGACAGAGAGATAGTGACATAGAGAAACAACACACCTCCAATCACCTCTTCACTTCACCGAAAAAAGCAACGACCAGAGTCCAGTAACCAAAGCACAGTTTATTTTCTCTAACGTCTCGGTACAAGTGACTTCAAGGAGTCAAGAGATAGCGACAGTTGACATAACACCCAGACTCCACTAGATAATGAGAAAAGGGGGTTAAATCATGATGAAGATTGCAGGCTTTTGAAGGTAGATCACTCTATCTCACTTACCACTCCATTAGAGACCCAACTGACCCAGATCTCCTTTATCTCCACAAGTCTGACATCTCTACTAATACTAGAACTAAGGACCTAAATCTTCATCAACAGTAAACTAAAACACGACAGGGAACATAGGTTTATAACTCAGCTCTTCCCTAATCTCAGGAATAATCTTCCTCTCCATGTTAGGCAGCATGACTCACTATCTACCTTTAAATATAAATTAGATGACTGGTTATATATCCACAAATTTACTTCAAGACTGACTGGTATGGACCTCCTGATGAGTGGAGGTAATGACTGAGGGAGAGCACTAGCAAGTATTGAAATATCTATGAATCAAACAAAAGCAGAATGCAGACTGGAATGAAAGTTCAAAACAGTTCAAATAATGGAGCAGCAAACTTTTGACAAATACAGTACATATTACAAGGAGAGACTGCAGCTCCATAAGGAGGCCTGAGGTGGTAAGTACCTTGCAAAAAGGCCTTAAAGACCTCCAGTGATGCAAGAGAATCAGAATCTAGACTGGAGTAGTTGCTAAATCAACTTTAACAGAAGAGTACGTCTAGACTCAAATATTTTGAAAAGGTTTGCAATAATCAAGGGGGAAAGGAACAGTAACTGGTTTATGACTTTGCCAGACACCCAGACTCAAAATAGGTCAATCTGTTACAAAATGTTTTTGGGTACATGGTCTTAGAGTAAGCACTGATGAAAATTCTCTCTCTCAGTAGAACCCGATCCTTTAAATATCTTTGAACTGGAGAAATTAAGCAATCACTTTCAGGTTAAGAAGGTCTGCATGTGATCTGCCTGAAGAGTAAGACAGTAACATCTTGAATGAATGCAGTCAGATGGATTTATGAATACAAAAAGAGTAAAAAACTAAAGGAATCAAGTCTAAGCCAAAAAAGATGTTATTAGACTGAAATTGTCTTTCAGCAGCCTGGGTTTCTAATTGATCAATGGCATCACTGCAAATGAAGAAAAAAGCAAAAAGGAAACAGAGCACTGGTGGACTAGGACACCCTTCGCCAAACCTCATGGGGGAAGTGTAAGGGAAAAAACTGGTGCATTTACCATTGGCCTGAAAGATAAAAATTTTGCATACTTGAGTAATCCCATAGAAAAAAATTCTACTGGCAACTGATTCAGACATCGGTCGTGAGGAATCAGAACACAACAACAAATTCTACCCATCAGAGTCTTGACCTCTTCCAGAAAGTATACAGCCACTAGGAACTAGCAAGAGTAAATGGCCCACTACCACACTTCTGATGTATTTCAGCAAAGTGAGTTGAAATGTGCTTCTCTCTGCTGGTTGATGTACAGCACTATAGCCATAGTATCTGATTGGATGCAGAAAACTCCCTTTTGGAGGAAGTCTTGAAAGGCTAGGAGGGACAGAAGAACTGCTCTCATTTCCAAAGCAGTGATACAAATTGAAAATTTTGAGGTCTTGTCTAAAGTTTAGGAGAATCACAAGGGGTAGACCATCCAGTGTACTTAAAGACAAGGCACATCCATGGTAACTTTAGACTAAGGGGGCTTGTAACTGGCTGGGTTTCCTGACTGAAAGGTTGGTTAAATCGAACCACAAGGACAGTGGGATTGACACACTTTTAATATCTAAACCGAATACAGTAGGGAGTTGGAATGATGAGAAAACTCACCCTGGCCTGTCATTTGGTCTATCCTTAGGTGGAACCTAGCATAAAAACTTATGAAAATCAATGCTGCCATGAGGCCTACTGCTTTCAGATAGAATTCTGCTAGAAACGACTGAATTGAGTGAATCAAAGCTACCACTTACAGGATGTATCCGATGCAGGATTACAGGCATTAAATCCACACTGCTGGCACTAATTTATATATTAGGTGTAAGCAACAGAGTTGAAATCCCACACCACTACCACTAATATGTCAAGTGCAGGAGTACACGCCTTAAATTTGCACCAATTGTACCAATTTATATGCAACAGTTAGGGGCTACAATCTCATGATCCACACCACCGACTACCAAGTAAGTACTCAAAAGGTGACTGGCCTGAGTAGTGTACAAACTACTGCCTCATGTGATGTCCAACATGTACCACATCCAAACAAGCTTAGTGCCTTGCCAACAGTAGCTGAGTTTACTGAGACTTGGCCAAAACAATCTGCACGCATATATATATATATATATATATATATATATATATATATATATATATATATATATATATACATATACACACACACACACACACACACATATATATATATAAGCTAATTTCACTGAATTTGAATTCACCTTGACCAAATCACTGAAAGCTCAAATTACTGAAAACTCATTTCACCAAATCTCATTTCACTGAAGTGAAGTGCTGGCACTTTGTAGAGTACTGCAAGGCAAGTAAAGGGTATATGCCCTTTTCCCCACTGTAGTGCAATCCTGCAGTTAGTATATATAGTTAGGGTGTGTTGGGGGGGGCACAGCCCTCCACAATGGGGGATGTGGGGAGGGGACATAGCCCCCCCCCCCACTTAGTTTGGGCATAAACTGTCTTCTGGAAAGAGTTAGTCATTGGTGTTGCAAGTATGCATGTCTATAGCTTAAAATGTATTGTTTTGAAGCTTTCAGTGACATACCATATAAAACCAAACTAGGTGAGAGACGTGGGGCTATGCCCCCCCCTCATCTATATATTCTAACTCCAGGATCATACTACAGTGGGGAAAAGGGCATATACCTTTTACTTGCCTTACAGTACTCTACACAGTGCCAGTACTTCACTTCAGTGAAATGAGTTTTCAGTAATTTGAGTTTTCAGCGATTTGGTCAGGGTGAATTATATATATATATATATATATATATATATATATATATATATATACACACACACAGCTACTGGCACAGCTCCAGTGAAAGCCCATACTTCCTGCTTTCTTGGCACATGTTGGCACCATCCAAACTGGCCTCGTGCCACAGTCTCAATTATGGAGCACTCTTACAATAACCCAATTCATATTCTAAATTATGGTATCTTACAGAAAATCTCTCTTCAAAAATGCAGATGTCAATAGTCAGAACAGTGCTGTGAGGCTAAACATATTAAAAATGATGTGTAATAACAATACAAATTAATTATAGAATAATATTTTTGTAGAAATGTTTTTAATGTTCTTGGACACAGACCTGAAGAAGTCTAGAAGGACGAAAGTGATCTTGGTTAACAATAGGTTATAGAAATAGAATATGATTTTTACAATGGATTTTTTGCATGCAAAGTTTGGTTACACTTCAAAACATCTAAAACTCATAACATCTAAATTCAAAACATCAAGACCACAACATCTAAAACCCATAACATCGAATTTCGTAACATCAAAAATGTGCAATATGGAACAGTGGTCTTGTGGTATCAGTATGAGATTTTGTAGTTTTCATTTATATAGTTATTATTTATATGATGTAGTAATTTATACTGTTTGTATAGTGTTTATCTTGCCACTTTGTATGTGTTTTTTAGGCCATACAGCTAAGTGATACAAACATTATGTGTACATTCTTTATGGTGATCGCGATGCAGCGGGGTTAGGAAATTAATTTCCCATTGTAGTGCGATCTTGGGGTTGGTATATTTAATTTACATGGGGTGTGGGAGGTGCAGGGGGGTTTCCCCCCTGCAGAAACCTAGTAAAAAGTGTGTTTGTTAGTTTGGTGTTGTTATAGGTAGAAGGGATGTTATTTTTATGTGATTTGTAGTGTTCGATGTGATGCAAAGTTTCGATGTTATGAAATTCGATGTTATGGGTTTTAGATGTTGTGGTCTCGATGTTTTGAATTTAGATGTTATGAGTTTTAGATGTTTTAAAGTGTAACCATATATTTATATATATTTTTAGATTGCCAAATGGTCTAAGGTTTATATATTTCCAGCCATGTAGTATTTGTCTTGGATAAAATCCCAAACTTAATAATCTGGTTAAATAAGAGGTGCCACATCATTATTAATTTACTTTAAAGTACATAAGGGTTATATAATTATGACAGTTACTAAGTAGGGCAGGACCAGCTTGAATGTCACACTGATAGGGGAAGGGATGTGAATTTAACATGTGGCCTCCGAAAGACGTGCGTGAATGGGCGTGGCTTCGCTGAAGGTTGGGCGTCGGGCTAGCCACTCGGCACCATAAAAATCTACTGCTAATCATTAGCAGACCAGACTTCCGCTGTGGCGACCCCTACCCAGGAAAAGCCAAAAAGACAAACAACAACAACCAATAGCACTTTGTCTTACAGCACAATAAACCACTCCCTTGCCTGATAAAAAGTATATATATATATATATATATATATATATACACACACATACATATATATATATATATATATATATATATATATATATATATATATATCGTTAGAAAGCTTGTGAGAAAACTATTACTCTGCTATATTTTTTTTACTTGAATTGCTTGTGTGTGTACTTAAAGGATTTTTGATTGGAAACAGACTGCCTACCCTGCTTGAATTACTTTCAAATACTTGGTAATTCTGTATAATATTTCAAATTATATATTTTTTTATTATTTTTTTTGACTTGGGATGAGTTTAAGTTCGCTACTTCTACTACCATTATCTGATCTGATTAATATACAGTGATTAACCAGATATATATGGACTGAAAATCTTCCACACAGAGAAGTTTCTTACACTGTTTGTTTTTGGACCCACTATACTTGTTTAGTGGGTTGTTTGAGACTTAGGGGATACCACGGATATTACTTGTTTTAAATAAATAAAATATCAGCCACAATCGTTTGTAAATTAATAATAAAAAAATTTAGTAGAAGATCAGATAATCAGGTAAAAGAATTGAAAGAAAAACATACAATATGCATGTATATTATGACTGTACAAGGAATAACAAAATAAGATATTTTAAAGAGATAAGTTGACAACACAATAACTCTAACTGCATCAAAATAATCTTTATTCCTATCACTTTTCAGCAGAAATTTGCTGCCTAAGTACTAAAAAGTCTCTATAAACATTCAGCAGTGCCAGATGTCACAAAGACTGATTACCAAATTTACAACTTATTGACTCTGAAAATGAAGGTTGCATTCACTTTTCTCTATAGTCCATGTGGCAGTTTGTTGCTGTTTCTCTATTTGAACGAGTTCAATAAGTCCAAAATCCAATACAAAAAAGTATAATAGTCCTGGTTCAGTACTTTGTGAGTAAGACGTTTTCCAAAATGTACTCAGCAGTCCAAAGTGGATAAGAACAAGAATCCTGGAAAAGCACTTCCTGCAGTTTAGTGTTTCAAATCATGATGGTATTTATCTTAAAAAAAGTAAATTATGACATACAGAATGTCCCTTTCCAAAATGAGTAAACATAGGTTTTGAAAGGAGTGTGTGTGTGTGTGTGTGTGTGTGTGTGTGTGTGTGTGTGTGTGTGTGTGTGTGTGTGTGTGTCTGTGTGTGTGTGTGTGTGGCTATACATAGCTGAATCATTCCTGTAATTAACAGTTATAAATTTCACACATTTAAGTCTCAACATTGAAACAAATATAAATTTCTCACATCAAGTGAAATATACAACTCGTGACATTTTCCCCCTTTATAGACCACAGGAAAGTTTTCTTGAGAGCCACCCAAGAAATGTGGCTTGAGCTGAACATGAATTTCTGTTCTTACATAACCCAATTCCTTGCCTTGGAAGGCCTTTTGCATTAATGGTAACAGGGCAGAACTCTCTTACCATTTCCTAGCAGACATCCTTTTGCCTTAATTGTTAAGTCTGCCCTTTTGATTGGTCACTGATCCCTGTGTCTATACCAGTTGGGTACACCATGACATAGTATCAAACACAGTTCCAAACTTTGGTACTGTTTGGATTTCCTGAAACAGGGTAAGTGATAATGATAACGGCTGTGACAACTCTAACTTAGCCACAGACGTGTTACACCAAATCTCTTTGAAATATCTACCTAAAGGCACCGTAGAGACAGGGCTGCTGAAAGGACTAAGCAAGACCACTGCTGGGGTCATTAGCACCATAAAAAAGTGGCATGGGGCTACCAAAATCAGGGAAACTGAATACGCTGGTGACCAGTAAGCTGATGGCTTGCCTCAGTCAGTTCCTTCTAATCATGATAAACCAGTGACAGCTTTAACAATGTAGGTGTTTCAGACCTAGACTAAACTACAGAGGACACGAACAGCAGAGACCACTGAAGGAGTAGATTTTACAGCAATCATAGACAGACATTTTTGACAGAATCTCCCGCAAACAGACTTAACTTTTTTCATTACCACATCTGAACATATTTGTTCCTGATCCAGACAGCAGGCAGTGGAATCAGAAATAGAATAGGGCACAACTAAAACAGGTGGTGTGTGCTTGTTAAGATTTTGGTTCTTAAGAAATGATTTCTTTTTAACTACTTTTTGGACAAAACAGTGTTTTCCAACTTTAAAAGAGACAAGCTGAGAACTATATTCTGAATGTCAAATGGACTTGGTTCTCAATGTAACCCAGACAGATTGTGAAATTACACATGGGTTGCCATGACTTTCTCCATCGGCATTTAGCAGCCTCATTAAAACTAACGCAAACTGTACGCGTTATGCAATTCTCCTATTCAGAGCAAACACTGGGCCCACTGGCAGGCAAGATTGCTTGTCTGCAGGCAGACGATAAACAGTGTGGTATATGTCATAAGGATAGAGGAAAAGGTCTAGACCCAACCACACACATGAAACAGAAAAAAAATTTCTAACAGGAAAAATCAGAATTTAATCAATTCCTTCCAATGGATGGAGGACAAGTTTAAGATAAAAAAGAGCTGAACTTACTTAATGGGCAACTTTCCACTCATATCAACAATTTTCTCAAACAAAATGCCTAAGGTAAGTTTTTCCAACTAACTACAAAGCACAAAAACAATGGACAGAGAGAGGCATGAGATTCATGATAAGATGGGGAAGAGTACTTGGCAACCTGGAAAAGTTTTTATTTCCCAAATGGAACTATGGCATCAGTCCTAAAGATTAACAAAAACTGCAGGAAAACAACTTTTGCCTTACAGACATACTAGTTAAAGCATGAGTAATTAAGGACAGTCAGAGAAGTGAAAGATGCTCCATTTTTTTCATTTCTTCTGCTGGGTGGGAAGCTTTTTCTGGGGAGTATCTAACTGCTATCCTTGATCATTAACTTTTTTGTACTTTCTAAAGAAAGATGTTTTGATACTTCGAAATGCTGTAATGATGGGCTTAGTTGGGGTCTGAAAAAATTCCTTAAGCCCTGCTTTTTTTTTCTTTTTAACTCCTCAGAGACAGGATATGGGATTTATCCCAGATCTGGATTTTATCCCCAGAGTATAAGAAATCAGAAGCAGTATTTAAAAGCACTTACTTAACATTCTGATGGTAAATCTGAGGTTTTAGGTAGGCAAAGCTTCTCATAACCACCAGAAGATAGCTGCATCTAAATTAAATTTGGCCATACTGCCTTCCAGTTGATTTACCTACGCAATTACTTTGCATCACTGGTTAAGCAGATGAAGTCCAAGAATTTACACACTGTATTGTATGAGCTGGTCATGTGCTTTTCAGGGTTTTCCCCCTTTTCTTCAATATGGTGAAAAGATGGAGCTGGGGGCTGCATGCCGCTCACTTTGGGGGGGGGGGGTGTAAGTGGGCTTGCCTCCTTGGGAAAAAAAATTGTGTGTGTTTAAGGTTTTTCAGATCACCATTTTCAGTATGTAATTTGTGATGAACAGTAAGCTAAAAAAATCCATCTTTTGAAATCGCACAGGGAACCCCTCCCATTGCATGACTTTTAGTTTGTTCTTCTGAAAGCTGACAAATGATCTTCTGCACCTGTCTCAAGACTGCATCACAACAGGACTTAATCTGGACTTGCAATTATTGCAAGGAAGAATGTGTTACAGATTTTTCCATATCCAAGACCGTTGACTGATGACACGGTCCCTAGTGAAAGTCTTTCTTACTGGTACCTGCCTTCAGATCTAACATCTCAGGGCCAATTGTACTGGCCATACACAATTCATGGTGGTCCTCTGAGGCTTTGTACTGTTAGTAGTTGGCTCTAAGCCAAATGAAGCGTCTCAAATACTGGCTTGAATTTATTAATTATTATTATTATTATTATTACATCCTGCACTTACAGGAGAAGAAGACAGTTAATCTAGCACTGGGGCTGTTCAGCTTTGATACAATCAAAATACCTTTTAGAGAATGAAATCTTCATTACCCACTTGCTGAACACCTGTGATATGTTCAGTCGACTAAAAGGTAATATCTTTAGGAGGCAACCCTGATGACATGGAGGATACATCCTCACCTCTAGTAACTAGTAGGGGGCTGTACAATGAAATGTACAATAAATATGTAATATTCCTTCCATTCTTCCTCTGAAGTCTCAAACATGTGTCTCTCTTTTAAGATAAATTTACATTGGCTTCATTTTGGCTTCAGTTAAAATGGAACACAAGACTTTAGCTGTGGCTAAAATGAACAAAGAGGATGAAAAATAAATGTGCAACTATCCAGAAATCACAGATGTACCACACTCCTGAATCAGCCTCTTTAACAGTCAATGTATAATATTGCTGGTATTAGTAGAGGCATCTTCATCAATACAACAGTCAACAAAGGGACATTTGTCAGCTCCCTTTAATTACTTATTTTATTTACTCATATTTCTTAACTGGGGTAGAACCAAGTTCACAATCTAAAATCCTTAGTTGGTAGTTATCTTGCACAAACGCACTTATCCTGATGAATGGACAACATAGGATACAATCAGACTAATGTAAAAGATGATTAAAATAATATGTCAGTAATCAGACTACCACAGGTACTGTAAAAACTAATGTGAAGAATTTAAACCAATAACTGGTTTAAAAAAATCTTAATTTATGGCAAATAACTGTAAATCTTCAAATAGTAATCTATGAGCTTCAAGGAATTTTGACCAACTTACACAAGTGGAAGAAAAACCTAAGATGTCTTAAGCAAGCTTCAGCTTTGAATACAGAGGCATGTAACTGATGCAGGCAGCACCTGATGGCAGACCGATACTGGCTACAGCATGGTCATGAATACTAATGAAAACCAAATCAACAAAGAAATTGAGGAAAGTTTGAGAGAGAGATGTGTTTTATTTTATATTGTGAAATCTTGATATAGGATCAATGTAATACCAAAATAACATTTATTAAAATAATGTACGTTTTCAAGCAAAACAAGCACTTTTTAGCCGAAATGATAATAAACATGCACAAGAAAAAATACCAATTGCAACAATATGGTAAAATGAGGAGATAATCAAACCATCTACCCGACTGAAATCAAACTCAAATAATAAACGTTGCCTACTCATAACTCAGTGTTTTGTTGCCTCTGAGCATTAAAAGAGGCTTAATAAAAAGGTAATTCTGATCTGTTATTAAAATCTAGCCTACACAGCCACTTAGTTTCTGCAGTTAAAAAATTTACCTGCAACATAACCACCAACCTGCAACAGACTGGCATGTAATCCAAGATTAGTTTCTATGCCTTGTGCCCATCATGAGTGAGGACAGAATTTAGCTGCTCTGTAACCTTGAACTGGACAGGGAGTGTATCAGAGAATGAATGGATAACACACAAAGGACAGACTTCACTACCTGAAATTTAAAACTGAAAAATTTTAGCTTCTTCACAGAAAGCATTAACAACAATTTTGTTGCAACGGTTTCTCATTCAGGTAAAGTCTTCTTGTCCATGTTGTAAATAACACATTGCATATGTCTTTCTTATTAAGTGGGTAAAAAAAGAAACTAAGTGCAAGGACTTTAGCTCGTATTAGAGATATTCACAACAAAAGTGCCAATATGCTGGCTACACTTACAACTTCAAAGCTCTTGTATCAGAATTTTTTTCCAGAAAACACAATTAAAAAGAACCTAAAGATAAACTACAAGTGCAGGAACTAAAATACTGAACAAACTAAATTATGACAATGGATCTGGCTTAAGCAATATGTTTTCTACTAATGCTATGTTAAGGTTTACAGCAAATGAAAACTGTTGACAATGATTAGAAAATATTTGATTTTTAGTTGCACATGCAAAATGACTGGTTCATTAATTTATCATCTGATGTTTATTTTGGTGCATTTCCATGAGGAAGAACTTGTTTTGCTTAATAGTTTACATTATTTTAAGCCATTTCACTACTTGGATTGTACGGTGTTGCCGTTTTTTTTACCTAAAGTTAGCTCATATAGCAACCCATTCCACATGAGCAATACAGCAAGACGGACAGTACCTCAAACTGACTTCAGCTACCTAAAAAAAATTCAAGACATGATAACAAAAGATGTCAGTAAACAGAAGTCCAAACTGCTATCAGTATGTCAACAATCCTTGCCAAAGAAAGATTAAATATTATCATCACTCCACTATAAACTACAGCAAACTGAGACAACTAAATAAAATCAGATGATTTCCTGATTCTTGTAAACATTTTAAGCATGAACCTGGAATAAAGGAAAATACAAAAGTGAAAGGACACAACTTACTGCAATACCAAGCTATAGTGGTAAGTCAGACAAAATACTAAAGTCAAATTTAAAATAAATTCACTATTTAACTAAATTTAAAATAAATACACTATTTAACTAGTTTCAGTTCCCTAACAATTTTGGGTAACCATCAAGAGCTAACTCTAAGTTCAAAACATTGACAATCATAAACAAATTACACAGTAGTCCAAGTAGAGTAACCATACAGTGAAACCTTAAACCTAGCACTTCTACATTAGTAATACTACCTAACATTTGTAATGAACGGGCAGTCAATTCCAAAGTGAATTATGGGCAGACAAGAGAGTAGGTGTAGCTGGTTGCACCAGTCCGAATTCTACTGCAAATCAAATGTAATATCAGGCCTAAAAGTGTATTTCCTTATTCTTTTCCACTTTCTTCCTCAGGAGTTTAATTTCTTCTCATAGTCTCTCTATTTTTCCTTCATCTAGGCAGTAAAGTAAGCCAGATCCAAATATACCTTAAGCAGATAAAGAAAATAAGAAAGTACTTTGAAAAAATCAAGTGATAATCATGCAGTGTTTAGATATTGAGACTGCAGTGAGATTAAGTCCTCTGCTTGAGGACACTTTCACACAACTTGGGCATGACATAGTCCAAATCTCTTGCTCCATAGGCAATATTTGGAACTCCCTACCCTTCTTTCATGCTTTTAAACATACTCTGAAAGGCACTCTTTATGAATCCTGGCTCTGCTCAGGTATCACCCCAGGCAGAGCATTTTCCCCTTTCCTTTCCTCATAAACCCTTCTCTCCATGTCTACTCTAACATTATCATCTACCTTTATAATTTTTTTCTCCACATTATTTGACTCTTCTTTAAGATGAACTACTATATGATCTTTCCTACATATGTGTAGTAATACTTCTGTAGGTTTGCCACATTTCTGATATCTACTCTTACTTTACTGCACATCCTGAGTTTTCTATATGTATGGATAAACAGGTATTCTTCTTAACATCTATTCATCTCCATTATTTCAGACTCACCATTCATACAGAGAAAGTTTTTTTTGCAGCTGTATGTTGTTGTTTGTCTTTTCGGCTTTTCCCGGTTAGGGGTCGCCACAGCAGAACTCCGGTCCGCTAATGAATGGCATTAGATTTTTATGGTGCCGAGTTGCCAGCCCGACGCCCAACCTTCAACGAAGGCACGCCCATTCACACATGTCTTTCGAACGCCACTCGACCGCGGGGAGGACATGCAGACTCCACACAGAAGGCACTCCAGCTGAGAATCGAACAGGAGAAAAATGTTTTACTACTGCATAATATTGAAAGTGTCATGATAATATGAGTTTGTATTGTAGTATGTCTCGTGTAATAATTGTGCAATGTATAATATTTGTAGAATGCTTTTATGATTTAACCTGGAGCTTTTTTCCCCAGAGTCTCCTTTGAAAATGGGTACCCTGTGGGTTAAAAATCAGACTCTCCCAGTAAATAAATGACGATAAATAAATTAAATTAAATAATCTTTCCTTGTGCTACAAAATTGAGTTTTTATCCTTTTCCTACAAAATGAAGGAACTAGGAAATATAGGGTGCAAGGTCTCCTAAGCCCCCAAAGAGAAGACATTTGTTGAAGTGTAGTCAGTTGTTTCACTGAACAGAGTATTTGTCAACACGGATTCTTAAGAACTATACATCTTTTAACTTCCAGTATACCCCTCCACAGCCCACAGAACTTCTAAGCTAAGACTACTTAGACTTTAACAGTCTGCAACTGAAAGAATCACAATGACAACAAAGTAAAAGATGAAACATTTCTGGTTAACGACTGGCAATTCTTGAAATGTAGCAAAATATTTAGATGCCTAGTTTATATATAAAAAAAAAAAATATTTCCACTAAAGCTCAAACACATGCAAACACACAACAAGTGAAACGAGACCAGCTGCCAGTAAAAATGGTTTACTACACAGTATATGGGAATTCTGTTCTGTTCAGAAAACTCTTAAGACAGTATACGGGAACCCTTTCATTCGGTTATGAGGTGGACAAACACTGAACACAGAGTACTGAATTAACAAAACTCCTGATGTTGTCACTAATGCTGTCAATAATGCCTTTAGCATATTTATAAACTTACACCAAGTTTCATCCTGTGGTCTGGGTTTGATTCTCTCAGTCTGCACTTGCACACTGAGTGATCTTGAGCAAGTTACTTAGACAGTGCTCCCTTGTTACACTGCAAAAATGTGTCTGTATCTTAATGGCTTACCTGATTCAATGTTTAAAAAATGTGCAATTATATTTGTCTACTGAACCAGGGAAGTGCTCTATTTGGCTGGGCTGTATACATTATATTTCCTTGTTACACACTGCTTCTAGCTTAACCATTTCTAACTGAATTTGATCTTTATACCAATTGCAAAGAGATGAGGGAAGAGTGATTTTTTTTTTATTTAATCCAATTCAATTTGTGAGGTATTAAAGTGCATTAATGCTAATCTATTTGTACTGTTTATTGTGTAATAATTTTCTTCTTTTGAAGCAGTTTTTTTCTTTCTAGTGAGAGTAGTACATTTGCTGATATTCTTGGCATTCTCATTGCTCATGGCTTAATTTAGTTGATTTTCCAACTCGCTCTTCAACTGTGCTGGACTGAAGGACCTGCTGTTCTATCTGGATGGGCTGTCTTGTTCTGAATTCCTTGCTACACACCAAATGGATTGACCAGGTCTAACTGGATTTTTGACCATGTTACCAGTCCCTAAGATATTACAGAAGTGTTTTTTTATTTAATTAATTTCCATCTTTGTGCTTTTAAAGTCTAAAAGGTCCAATAGGCACATATGCAGTGGGGACATATGGGGCTTTGTCCCACCTTCTCAATGACTCAGTCAATGTCTCCTCCCTATTCCCATTTAGGATAATGCCTGCATCTGTGTTCCCAGCTTCCATCAGAGATCTAAAGGAGAGAATCCATGCAAGTGCCCTGCCCCTCCTCCAGGACAGCCAATACCATTTACTCTTTACTGTACCAGAGTTATGTTTGTGCGTGGCACCTTATGTTTTTTTTTCTAGTGTGAATGGGAAACTGCTAGTGATTGGATGAATCTGCTTGCTCTAGGCTATATTTTTCCTGATTGGCTGTCACTTTTACATGTACCTTTCAAATCATGCTGCACAATAGGGCGTACTGCACTATTTGGCTGTAGTGCATTTCCTTGCTACGCACAGCTTGTGGATTGTTCTACCGTTATTCAACCTTGCTGCAATATACATAGCAGTAGGGCATGACACACTATTTAAATAGAAGTGCTTTGTTTTAAATTTACAACTGTTAACTAACATTCCCTACATTTATGTGCTGTGCATTAGCACGCAGAGATAAAGCCTTGACTTGACCCAGGTGACCCGGTCTCGGCATCTGAGATAAGGCAAGAGAAGGATAGGTATTGGCTACCCTGGAGGGGGGAAATAAGTTGCTGTACAAGTAGGAACTTTTCATACAGACGGATATTTACATTGACTTGCATTTAGCTGCAACTATGACAAATTACAACAACCCAATCTACAGAGCTGGACTTCAGTGACATGGTACCTCACTGTCTACTGCCCCCCACACATACCCTCAAGTGCTTCCCCTAGCCCCCATCCTGCACTCCACACACTATACATATTCCTTTTTTCCTTTTCTCACATTTTGCCATAATCTTTAGCTTTTTTCTAGAAGTCATGACTTTCTATATACTGTGAAGTGTATTTTAAAGATTATTTATTACAACTTCTTCTTCTTCCAGTGATAACTTGAACAAAAAATATGATTAAGGAGAGAAATTCTGTGTTGCTATTAAACTTTACTTTTCCTTGCATCTTTTCAACACACCTTATCTGATCAAGGTAGCACTGTAATAACTAACTGTGTAGGAAATAACTCAATTAAGCCTGGGTCTGCTGGCCCCAGAAGCCATAGGGTTAGAGATGTTCTGAGGAACATTTTAGAGCATTTTCGCAATATTTTGATCTAATGGTGGCCTGAACAAAAATTATGGATTAAAAAAGAAATACAACAGCTGTGCCGAAGGCTTACTAGTTAAAGCTGACAAAATAATGGCTCACAATAAACTTACAAGAAAAATGTTTGAGAGAATACATAAATCCTCTCTGGGAATACTGCCTGCCTACCCCTCCCTCTAAAAAAAGATAGTCACCATCTGTGCACCTCTCTGGTGTTAAATTGGAATGAAAGCAGAGGTTCACATTACCTTAGTCATCTATTTCAAGTGACTACTGCCATTCATATCATGCCTCCTTACTCCTCACCTATAACCCCCAAAGACAACCACCTGTATATGCACCTGATGTGTGATTGTGAGGAAAGTAATGATCACAGTACTGTAATCCAACATGTTGCTCCTATACAGTACACTGCCCCTGCACAAGTTACAGTAACCTTCTTTGCACATCTCTGAGGTTTGTCAGAAAAGTAAAACAATGACTACATTGTCCACAATCCCAGCACAAGCTGTAATGACCTCCTATGCACACTCCTGTGGTTTGATAGTGAGAAAAACGGTAGTAGTAATGACCACACCCATCCCCAGCCCCCCACAGAAGCTACAGCAATCCTCTGTACACACCTCTGAAAACAGCTGACTTTAAAATGGCGGTGGCTGAGGGCAGAGGCTACCACTATGTTCATGTCAAAATTCATTTATACAATCTGGTTGTGGGAGCCATCGGACCCCACTAGAAGCTCTACTGGTTTGAATATTCTGTGATGTCATGGGAAGAATGAATTATTGCAAAATCATCCCCATTGAAACAGTCACCCCACAGCATAAACCATTGGTTGCCACAATCAGCTGCAAGCAGTGGCCAGAGAAGGCCCTAAGGTCAACAGTGAAGAAGCTGAAAACCTGGAAGTTGACTGGAGAGAAAATACAACAATTCAAGGAATTACTCAGGGCTCTAGCACCCCAAGAAGAGGAGGAAATAGGTGGAGTTGAAGAAAAATGGCAGCGCCTCAAAACAGTATGTGTGAGGACTACAGAACAGATATGTGGCCAAGTCGTGTATGGAAATAAAATACATAAGGAAAGTTGGTGGTGGAATGCAGAAGTCTAGGAAGTCATCAAAAGAAAGAAGGAGTGCAGGAAAAAGTGGGAGATAGAAAAGACCAACCAGGCAAGGAAGGAATACTGGGTGGTTAACAAAGAAGCTAAGAAAGTAGTTGCAATAGTAAAGAATAGGACAGCAGAGGCACTCTACCAACGTCTGGAAAGTGACTTATTAGGTGGCACAAAGAAACTATATCAGGTTGCAAGGCAAAGACAGAAAGGTAAAGAAGTCAGAACCCTTCATAAGGGATGCCAGCAACAACCTGCTCACCAGTCCACAGGACATCAAAGGCAGATGGAAGGAGTATTTCCAGCAGTTTCTGAATGAAGAAACCCCCACAGAAGCTGTACTGCCCCAGCAACAACCTAAGCTGAGAGAAGAATAGAAGCTTACCCAAAAAGTAGTACAAATAGCACTAAGGAAAATGAAGTCAGGGAAAGCAGCAGGTCAGATGAGGTCACAGCAGATATGATAAAGACGCTGGGTGAGACAGGGGAGAAATGGCTCCTGAGGATACTCATAGTAGTCTGGAGAGAAAGGCGCATCTCAGATGACTGGAAAATAAGCATACTCATGCCAGTGTACAAGAACAAAGGGGACAAACACAACTCTGGGCAGTACAGAGGAATCAAACTCTTATCACATTGCATGAAAGTTCAGGAGAGGGTGATTGATAAATTAATATGTAGAGTAGTAGAATGTAAGATGGGAGATGAGCAGTTTGGATTCAGATCAGGATGAAACACAACCAACTTGATGTTTGCAGTGAGACAGATAGTTGAGAAGAAGCTAGAGATGAGGAAAGAGTCCAACTGGGCATTCCTAGACTTGGAGAAAGCAGATGGCAAGGCCCCAAGAAAGCTGATTTGGGCAGCATTGTGGTGGTTCAAAGTCCCAGAAACATTGGTAGAATTAGTGCAGTCTATGTACAAGGACCCGATGACTTCTAATAGGTATATTCACTTGCTCTGCTTTCTGTACAATATTTATGATGGTTGTGCTTATTTTGATGTCTTTATTTTATTGCTTTTATTATTAGATTCTTTCCTTTTCTCTTCTTTGCAACTTTTAGAGCCACTGAGCACCTGATCGCTTTGAGTCCCCCCCCTACACTTGTGTGAGCAAGGAATCCTCTCCCTCCAGCTAAAAGCAAAGAAAACTCTTACCAGCAATCATCCAAAAATAGACTGCCGCCCCAGGTTTAACTCCAGGAACCTTGTTGTTGCCACTTGTGTAGTGTAGGTGCCAGCTTTTGTGACTACTGTTATGCCTTGTTAAAATCTGTTACAGTCAGCTAGAGTGCACACCCCAGGGACAACAGCTGCAAACCTTCTTCCTCTTAGCCCACCTCCAACCCTTTCATCCATTTCACTGTTGATAATTTGTTGTATGTTAAGGTATTGATTGTTTTTTACAGTTACTGTGGGTGCAGCCCTACTCCGTTCGCTCTCGCTACACTCGGGCTCACTTTGCTTCCCACCCCCCATATCATTTCCTTTATACCTAACCACCTGTTTCCTCCTACCCAAACACTCCTCCCCTTCCTGTTCCTCACGAACACTCTAGCCTACTTCCTGCCCCCAACATAAAATCCCTACCTCCTCCACCACCTCTCTATACCCACCACCCTATAACCATTAAGTATTCCCCATAATTAATATTTTTAACTGCAGTAAATACGCATATCTGAATGTAGTACAAATAAATTGAAAATATATATTTCAATTCACCTTATCCATAGTCAAGGACATCATTACAGTTAAAGAAGCAAGTATTTACTAACTCACTATCTCTGCTACCCTCTCTTGACTGGAGGATACCAATTACCTGACCAATACTTCTTGGCCATACTGCAGCTCCCTAACAGATAAAACGATAGCACTTGCACTGGCCATACTCTCCATCACTTTTCTGTAGCCATATACCCAGCATTACCTGATGCTTATATAGCTCCTAAGTCCCTAACATCACTTCAACTTGTAGGTACAGACAACTCCCATTAGCACATCTTACACTCTCATCCACCTATCACTTCAAATCTCTTATCCCTCTTAACAACAAACTCCCACATACACCTAATACTGCACCTTTAATACAACACCAATCTCACTCATTCATAGAAAGTACCCTTGCATGTAACACATTCTTTCTGAAACTAGATAACATGGGTTACACATATCCAACCCGACTACTAAAAACATCATTCTACCCATTAATAATCTTCACCTACTCCTACTTCCCATCCTGTCCTCCTACCACACTCAGCTTCATAACCATACTCCATCCCCTTGGCAAACTGATTCCACAGCCAACACCACCAAACTAAAAAAGGTCCCTATATCACCATGGGACCTTACCTCCCCCTACCCTTCTCTTACTTGTGCATTAAACTGAAAATCAAAACTAACCCCCTCTCTCCTCAAAGACAAACTAAAATAATTCACAAATTCACCAAACTCTATCTACACCTACTCCATAAACTCACTTGCAGTGGTGATATACATCCCAATCCAGGACCCAAAACATCAATCAGCTAAATCCCCTACACCACAGACCTACCTCAGCTCTCCTTTTCTTAAACATTAATGTAAGAAGTATACTTAACAAAATTCATGACCTTCATGCCCTACTAGCTCTATACAAACCAGATATCACTGTGTTAACTGAAACATGGCTCAAACCACAACATCACAATAATGAGATTACTGCCCCGGGTTACAACATTATCTGAAGAGACAGATCAGACAAAAAGGGCGGAGGTACTGCAATATTATTCCTAAATCATCTTGCCTTAGAACAACTAGATTACAATACCCATGAATTCAAAGATGTAGAACTAATCCTTGCCAAATTACAAATAAGTTCCAACAAACATATAATTATTGCAGGAGGCTATATACCACCAGGCAATAACATCACTGTAATGGAAAGCCTGCTTAATTGGACCTCCAACTCCCTTCCACATGAAACCATACTATTAGGAGACTTCAATATTGACTGGCTTCACTGCTCCAGCCATAACACCTCTGCCTTCATAAACCTCCACAGGTTTACCCAAACTATAACCACTCCCACTAGAACTGACAAAACTTCCAAACGCCAGTTCATCTTAGACTAGATCCTGGTATCTGAGCCCACTCTTGCACAGCAATCTGGTTGCCTTCCAGATACCCTAAGTGACCATCATCCAACCTACCTAATTAGAAACAGATCCCAAACCATCAACCAACCTATCCTCAGAGTAGTTGGAAACAAAAAAACCTTTATAGCTACTGATCTCATCAATACTTTAAAAATCGGTAACTGGACCCCCCCCCCCAAAAAAAACATCTACCTCTAGACGATGCCGTCGAGTACTTTAACACAACCTTCATAAAAATCTTAAACCATCATGCACCCCCTAGAACCATTAGAATAAAAACTATGCCCCATGGCTAAGAAAAGATACTAAAACGATAATGAAAGAAAGGGACAAGGCCTGGATTCAATATCAGATAAACTAAACCACTACACTTTGAGACAAAACTATGTAGAGCTCTGTAGCAAAGCCAAAAAACATATCAAACTAGACAAATCCAGCTAGTATACAATCATGCAAGAAAAATATGCTCACAACCCACAAAAATTCTGGGCCTCAATAAATGGTATACTGCATCCAGGAAAGTCCACGACTCCAACCCTGTGCTTCCAAATAACCTTGAAAACATTCCTACTCAGGTTAAGAAATTCTTTACCGAAACAGTCCAGGCCCTTGCCAGTGCCCAAAATAGTACTAGCAGCCCCAAACCAATAACTACCCCAACCCACCCCAATATACAAAACAATAGCCCCAGTTTTCACCTCCACTCTGTATCCACCAAATCAATATCTAAACTCTTTGGTAAACTTAAACCAACAACTCTAGCAGACTTCCTTTGGATCTCAGCTGAAGCTATAGCCTATCATGTCTCTATTCTCATAAACAGATCTCTCTCAGAATGCAAAGTCCCTACCTCATGGAAAACATCATATATAATTCCACTGCACAAAGGAGGCAACTCCTTAGAGTTCACCAACTACTGCCCAATAGCAATCCTATCACCTTTATCTAAAATATTAGAAAAGAGTTGTTCATACTCAACTAATACAGCACCTCCAGAATAACAACCTACTCTCCATATCCCAGCATGGCTTTAGACCTTCCCATAGCACGACAAAAGCACTACTATCATTCACCAACATAGTTAACCACCACAGAAACAAGGGTCTATTTGTTTCTTCCATATTCTTAGACCCATCAAAAGCCTTTGACATGGTAAACTACAGTCTGCTTCTTGATACCCTATCCGCCCTCAATATAAGTCCCTCCTCTATATCATGGTTCAACAGCTACTTATCTGCCCATCAGCAAGCAGTCCTATGGTAGGACCAATTGTTCCCCCTGTTACCAGTAACCATAGGAGTCCCTCAAGGATCCATCCTTGGCCTATTGCTGTTCTCTCTATTTACAAATCACATCTCTTCATCCTCTCACACTGCCTCAGTAGTACAATATGCAGGTGACACTACCCTCATATGTGCTGCCCCTACCCTTAGTGAACTGCAAACCCTTACCCAAAATAACTTCACCCTAGCCGAAACTTGGTTCACCAACATCAAACTACTTCTTAATCCCCCAAAAAACAAACTAATTCTTTTCAGCCCTGGCAGAGCTCCTCCCCTAAATAATAATTTCACCATTAGCTCCAAATAAAACATTCAAATCAGTCCAACCACACACACTAAACTGCTAGGCATAGAAATAGACAATAACCTGAGGTTCGACATCCACATAGCACAAACCATTAAGAAAGTTAATAAACAACTTGGTCTCCTCTACAGGAACAAACAGTTTATGACAAAAAGCACCAAAGTAACCATCGCAACGACTCCTCTTCTATCCACCCTCCTCTATGCCTCTCCCATCTTGACCAATCTCTGTCAAACTGATCTAAATAAAATGGAATCTTGCTACAACAAGATTGCCAAGTTTGCTACTGAAGCCTCATATAGGTCCCACCACTGTCTATCCCTTAAGACTCAACTGGCTTGAGTTGCCTCATATACTTCTACTCAATCAACTCTCTATAGCACACAAACTCTACTACCTTCCTGAGATAACTCCAGCACTTCAGCACCTAATTCAGCCCCACATTCCCTCTAGAGCCTTAAGATCTAGTAACCAGAACCTTATAACTGTCATCAAACATAAAAACGAAGCTGGTAAGTCCCTCTTTGCCAACACCACTGCCAAAACCTGGAACACACTACCAAGCCAAATAACTTCTACCACCTCCTTCAGTCAATTCAAAAAATTCCTGAAAACCCACTATCTAAGTAACTGGCTATGCTCATGCCACTCACCAGGCTAATCCATACCAACATAATTTGTCAGGGTACAGCTATGTATAAACAGTTTCTCCCCTGAACGTTTCCAAATCCGTATACATTTACCTTACAAAACTTATAACTGCAAAAGAAAAAAAATGTACCTCTGATTGTCTACTGTAAGAAATGTTAATCACTAGCATGATGTCTTGTTGTGTATATATATGCTATATGTATGTTTGTTAATCACCAGCATGTTGTCCTGATGTGTATATATGCCATATGTATGTATGTTCTACTTCATTTTACTCTCATGTAATGCATTGTAATGTGGAGCTTTTCTCCCCGGGCCTCCGCTGAAAATGGACCCGTGTCCAGTCTGACTTTCCCGTAAACAAATGTAAAATAAAAATAAATAAATAAAAAAGTACAATGTTTAACCTCACAGAGGGGTTCCCAGTGGGAGCGGGTGTACATTAGGGTTCAGCTCTGAGCCCACTGCTGTTCATACTGGTGATGGACTACATTATCAAACAGGTTGGAGGGGACAGATCAATAAAGTTGCTGTATGCAGATGATGTGGCATTACAGGCAAGAACTCCAGCAAAGTATAGAGCAATGGAATGCAAAACTGAAGGCATATGGGATGAAACTAAGCACAGATAAGACAGTGGTAATGGCAGCAAACTGGGGAAATCAGAAGAAGCTGAGCACTGAGATAGAGGGGAAGACAGTGGAAAGTACAGTTGTGTACACTTACCATAAATGTAGATATTCGTGTGTATTCACTGTTGCAGTCATTACATCTGGGTAATCCTGCTGGCAGGTTGCCCTCAGTCGGCCTGAATTCCAAAAGTCTTGGGTCCTGCGTCGGCTGTCGTTGCCCCTTCCCTGACGTCAGGTCGTCAGGGGTATAAAAGGAGCAGCCAACGCCATTTTCTTTAGTTTTTCTTGCCCCAGATGTCAGGTGCCCCCTAAAAGGGTAGCCTAAACTTATATGTATATATAAAATTACATGCAGCAATATAAACTTTACCTTCATCCACAAGCAAATACACCACATAGGTTGTATAAATCAGAGAAGGAAAAGATAGGTTCCATCAGAAGAAAAGGGGGGATGGCGGGTGGCTAACCTGGACTGCAACAGTGAATACACTCGAACATCTACATTTATGGTAAGTGTACACAACTGTACTATGTTCTTCGTGTTTCACTGTTGCAGTGATTACATTTGGGTAGATTCCCAAAGCTATGGTTGGGAGGCTGGAGCTAAGCAGCATTAGGAGCGGCTAAGAGACCCTGCAGAACTGCAGTGACAAAGCCTGCCCTGGATTTAGAGTAGAGTGGCAGATGATAGTGCTTTGTAAAGGTGTGCACTGAACTCCAAGTAGCTGCCTCTAAAATGTCCTTGGTTGGTACTCCCCTGAGAAAGGCTGCTGAAGTGGCTACAGCTCTGGTGGAATGTGGCCTAATGCCCTTAGGTACTGGCTTGCCATGGTATAAGTAGCAGAAATGAATGCAGTGACCTACCCATTTTGAAACTGTCTGCTTTGAGATAGCCTTTCCTTGTGATCCTGCAGCATATGCCACTAGTAATTGCTCTGTCTTTCTGAAAACTTTGGTTCTGTCCAAGTAGAATCTAAGCTGTCTGTGTACATCCAAAGAATGCAGATTTTTTTCCCCCTTGTTCTGTGGATTTGGATAAAAAGTTGGCAGATGAATGGTTTGGTTAAGAGCCACACTGGACACCACTTTAGGCATAAATGTTGGGTTTGTCCTCAGGGAGACCCTGTCTGGATAAAAAATGATAAAAGGTTCCACAGCCATGAGTGCCTGTAGCTCTGAAACTCGTCTTGCAGAAGTTATTGCTAGGAGCAGAGCTGTTTTCCAAGATAAAAACTTTATATCAGCAGTAGCAGCTGGCTCAAAAGGAGGCAGGGTGAGTTTTTCCAAGACATAGTTGAGGTCCCATGCAGGCATTGGTGATCTCCTTGGAGGCCTTAAATTTTGGCTCCTCTGAGGTACTGTTTTAATAAGAGATGAGAAAAGATTTGTGGCTCTGCATTGTAATGAGCCGAAATGGCAGAGGCATGAATTTTAAGAGATGAGAAAGATAGGCCTTTGTCCAGCATCTCAGTTAAGTATTGTAAAATATGAGGAATATTTGGCACAGCTGTATCTGTTCCTTGTGCCTGGTTCCAAGCACAGAATCTCTTCCATTTTCCAGCATAAGATTTTCTAGTACTAGGCCTTCTGGCTTCCAAAATGACATCCATCACAGCTTTGCTGAGAGGTGTGTTTTGTATGGCTGCATTATCCGCCATGCTGCCAGGTATAAAGTCCTGAGTTGGCTGTGCAGGATCTGATTGTTTTGCTGGGACACTAGATGCGGTACTCGAGGTAAGGTCCAAGCTGGGCATTGAGACAAGCTCCTTAATATTGGGTACCAGTGCTGGCGGGGCCAGTCTGGTGCAATCAGTATCATCTTTGGCTTCTCTTGTCTGACCTTTAGGAGTACCTTGGGGAGGAGAGGCAGAGGGGGAAAGGCATATACTGATAGGTTTTTCCAGCTGAAGGATAGGACTTCCACTTTCCATGCTTGTCTGTGATAAATCCTTGTGCACAATCTCTTTAATTGGTAGTTGTGAGGAGAGGCAAATAGATCTATGTCCAGGCATCCCCATTTCCTTGTTATCATGCTGAAGACTTGTGGATCCAGCTGCCACTCATGGGGATCCATGAGGTTTCTGCTTAGTTCGTCTGCCAGAGTATTTTTCCTTCCTGGCAGGAATTGTGCCTGCAGATGAACTTGGTAAGTCAAAGCTGTGTCCCACAATGTCATGGCTAGTCTGCAAAGGGGGTAAGAATGTGTGCCCCCCCTGCTTGTTTATATACCACATGACTGTGATGTTGTCTGTCTTTATCAGTAGTTGTCCTGGATGAAGCAGGTCCTTGAAGGCTGTCAGGGCATTTTGAACAGCTAGCATCTCTTTTTGATTGATATGTAGATGCATTTGGTTTGAGGTCCATGTTCCCTGAATGCATCTTCCTGCCATGTGGGCCCCCGAGGCATAATCTGATGCATTCATTGTTAGTGTCTGCCTGGTTGGGGGTTATATGAATGGCTGTCCCTTGTTTTGGTGACAAGCCTTTGCCAGCCATCGAAACTCCTGTTGCAGGCAGGGAATGAGAGTAATTATAGTTTCCAGGCTGTGGCAATGTTGAGTCCAAACACTTTTTAGGTACCATTGAAGTTTCCTCATATGCAGTCTTGCATATGGAATGAGTAGGATGCAGGATGCCATGAAGGCCAAAGCCTGCAGAATTTTTCTTGCCTTTGTTGCTAACATTTTGAAATAGGTAGTCAGCTGCCTTTGTTTGTCTGGGGTGAGATAAGCCATCTGCGCAGCTGTATTTAAGCTTGTACCCAGGAATATTATCTCTTGAGAGGGTACTAGTTTTGATTTCTTTTCGCTAACTGTGTACCCTAGGCATGTTAGAAGTTTTTTCACAAATGCCAGATGCTGTAGAATGATGTCCTTGTTCTCTGCTTGAATGAGACAGTCGTCCAAGTAAGGATGAATTTGTATTCCTTAGTCTGCAGAATGCAATTACTGGTGCCAGGCATTTTGTAAAGACCCTGGGCGCAGTAGATAAGCCAAAGGGCAGTGCAGAGAATTGGTAATGCAATAAGCCAGCCTTGAATCTGAGGTATCTTCTGCATATTTGTCTGACTGGGACATGCAGGTATGCCTCTTTTAGGTCTAAAGTTACAAGCCAAGCGTTCTTGCTCAGCATGGACAGAAGCTGCTGCAAAGTCAACATTTTGAATTTTGGAATATCCAGAAATGTATTCAGAATCGATAGGTCCAGTATTGGCCTCCAGGCCTTGTCCTTTCTGGGTACCAAGAACAGTCTTGAGTAAAATCCTTGTGCCCGCTCTTGCTCTGGCACTTGTTGAATGGCCCTCATGTCCATGAGGGATGAGACTTGTTTTTGTGCCTCTGCCCATTGATTTTTTGGCAGATCTGACCAGCCATTTGCCTTTGGCAGGGTATGGAAATGGAACTTGTAGCCCTGTGACATGATATTTAGTACCCACTTGTCCTGGGTTATAATATGCCAATTTTGAGAAAAAAATGCTAATTTCCCCCCTAAGGGTGCTGCCAGGAGATAAGTGCTTGGTGCAGGCAGGGGGAAGTCATTGGGACTGTTTCCTGTAAGGTTGTGATTTGTCTTCTCCACTTTTGGAGGTAGAAGCACCCCATTGCTTTGACCTGTATGAACCTTGCGCCTGGGATCTGCCTCTAAGGCGTCTGGGTCTGCCCCTTTGAGGTCTGTCTGACACAGGAAAGGACCAATTCTTAGTTGGCCAGTGCCTACTAAACCTAGGCAGCTGTACTTGTAAGAAATCTTTGACCGTTTGCATAGAATTAGCCTTGTCCTCCATTTTCTTTAACACCTCTTCTGCCTTAACACCAAACAAAGTATCATGCTGTAAAGGTGCATCTAATAATTTAACTTTAACATGATCAGGCAGATTTTGTTCCTTTAAACAAGCATGCCTTCTAATTACAGAACCTGTAACTGCGGCCCTGCAGAAGGCCTCTAAAGAATGAAAACCACATTGCAAAGTATGCTTTGCAACTTGTTCAGCTGCATGCAATATATCCCGAATTTCCTTGTTTTCTGCACATTCAGAGTTTAACAACATTTTCTGCCAGCAATGCCATGACATGTTGCTGATATTTGAGCACATGAAACTGACAGTTTAAGGCCCTTATAGCCAAGGCAGCAGATGTGTAAACCTTTTTTCCCCATCTATCCAGTGCCCTAGAATCCCTGTCAGAAAGGGTAGGGTTTTTTGCAGTGGAATCCTTAACTCCTTTGGGACTCTGAGAAATAGTTTCTGGGTATGCAGCAGGGTTTTAAAAAAGGAATTTAAGTGAGTCAGGAACCCTGTAATATCTGTCAGGCTTAGCACGAGCTGGAGGCAAGGAGTCAGGGGTAAGGCTAGACTCCGAAAACACATCATCTACAATGTCTAACACAGGAGGGATGGCTAGTGGCTTGTGCTGAGGTAGTGACAAGAAATTCCTGAGCCCTTTTTAGATTCTGAAAAATCTTGGCTCTCCCAGTGGAAATGCTCCCTCATGGTATGTAAGGTTTCCCCAAAGGAATAGTCCTCAGGAGGAGAAGCTGAAGGAATGGATTCTTCAGCATCAGAATCCTCATAGGGGGGAAAAGAATATTCCTGAAAAGAAGAGGAATCAGAAGAAATGGAAACCTGATCTGAAGATTCATAGTCAGTCTCTTGCCTAGGCCTCTTATCAGGAGGGGGATGGGAACCCCTAATCAAGGCAATCAAGTCGTCGGTCATTTTGAGCATCTGTTTTTTGGGCATGGAGGCCTGTCCACGTGGCTCTTGAATTTGCTTCTTTGCCTTTGAAGTTGGTTTAATGTACAGATGTTTGGGTCTGAATACACCCTCAGAAGCCGGTGCCTGCTCAGCGGCTCCAGACCCATTTGAAGGATTTGCGTCCGACGCTTCAATATCTTGAGTTTCCAGCGGCATGGCTGACTCCACGTGGGAGTCGGTAGCGGCCTGCGACTCTAAAGTAGCAGTCGGCAGGGGCTGCGAAAGTGCCTCACTGAGAACCGGTGAACCGGCGACTGGCTTAGGAGAAGCTTCGTTGTCAGTTTTGGGCCTCGGGTGTCTTTATTTTTCTTTGCGTTTTTTGTGAACTCCGGTAGTCGGATGGCTTTCCGACGACATTTCTGGATAACTAAAACTGCGTCCAAAGTAGTTCAAAGCAAAATCATACCGACGCTTAATAGTGCATTGGTTAAATCTAGCACAAAACCGACAACCCAGAAAGTTATGATCAGGGTCTAGGCAAGGAATACAGTAAGAATGAAAGTCCTTATGAGGTATTTGCTTCCCACAAGAAATACAATTATTAACTTTTTCTGACATCGGTTCTGGAGCAAGAAAAAAGTTTCCCCAACAGGGTACTTAGCTTTATAGAAGACTTCGGATCTGAAATTCCAACTCGAAAATCTCAGGAGTCGGCCGACCGGCACTTGCGAACTGCTTCTGCCTCAGGCACCGCGCGGCAAGAAAGACCAAAGAAAATGGCATCGGCTGCTTCTTTTACACCCCTGACGACCTGACGTCAGGGAAGGGGCGACGACAGCTGACGCAAGACCCAAGACTTTGGAATTCAGGCCGAATGAGGGCAACCTGCCAGCAGGATTACCCAAATGTAATGACTGCAACAGTGAAACACGAAGAACATCAGGTAAATAGCTTCAGAAATCTGGGAGGGGTGGTTGAGGAGAAAGGAAGTCTGAATGAAGAGGTCAAAGTTAGAATCAGAGGGGCTGCAGCCAACTGGCATAGATTGTCAGGTGTAGTCTATGACAGAAGAATGCCAAAAAAGCTGAAACGTAAGGTGTACAAGACAATGGTGCAATCAGTTACTCCTGCATGGTACAGAAACCTGGGCAGTACAATCAGAGCAGACAAAGAAGCTACAGGTGATGGAAATGAAGTACTTGGGAAGGGTGTCAGGATGCACACTGTGGGACAGATGAAGAAATGAGGACATAAGAGCAGAAGCCAAAGTAGCTCCAATTGCAGAAAAGATCAAAGAGAACAGATTACGGTGGTTTGGACATGTGCAGAAAAGCAGAAGACAATCTGGTAAAGATGATTTGGGACAGACAGGAATAAGGTAAGAGGAAATGAGGGCATCCAGCAAAGAGGTGGACTGATTGTGTGAAAGAAGATCTGTGACAGTCAGGCATGAGTGTCTAAAAAGGCAGGAGTATGGCACTGAATCGAGAGACATGGCGACACTTAACACAATTTCCTGATCCCATGTAGAAAATGGGAAAAAGGGGGCTGATGATGATGATTCTGTGATGTACTTTATGCCTTATTCTTGAAAGATAATTAATAGTTAATTACATTTTTACTGCTCCCAAAAAGAGTTACATTTGTGTCCAGCATTGGTGTGGGTGTGTACAACTAAAAATCAGTGATTTTTTTTGTTTGTTTTGTTTACACACACAGTGTTCACCTTCAGGAAAACTGGAGGAATGCCGATTCATATACTGAACATCTTTAAGGTGCTGGAGAAACAACAGCGCATAATTAGACATACAACGAGACAGGAATGGCAAGTAGACTTCACAAAGAAAAATCCACAGCCAAGAACTTAACCAGAGCAAAGTACTGTGAAACGGTAATGCTACTTACTGCACCACTGTGACAATGAGCAGTTGCTTTCAGACGCATCTTCTTCCTTTCAAATCACCAAAGACAGACACTTTTCAAAGGTAAGGTCTAGGTTTGTGATGGTAAGTGAAATAAATGATGGCTACTGTTACTCAAACACACTGCACCCACATCTCCCCCATACTCATGCATAATGGCAGTGCCAAAGATGTCTGTGGTAAAAAGTGAAAGAAATTACAGCCAGCTTGGTACGCTAACACTGCACCCATACCCCCCCCCCCACACACACACACACACACATTAGCCATAGGAATACTAGTTTGTTACTGCTTTCAGCAAATACTGCTACACCAAATCAGTAACTGTTGTGTAGAAGACATCAGACAAAATGCACTCTTGTCACTTTCCCTGATTTCGCCTCATATATTTGCCCTGTACCATGTAAAAATTTTGATTTGCTGGTAAATCATTCAGGATTACTGACAGTCAGTAATGCCTGACGTTAGAGTTTCATACTTTTTATTTACCAAGAAAACGCATGTTGATGTAAAACATGTTATTCTATTAACGTTTTAAATGAATTAGAATAATATTTAAAAAGTATTCCTGATTTTATAAAAATAAAGACAATCCTGGAACATATAACAATTGCTGGAGTTATAGACTGCCAAAATCAACTGCTGATTACTAAGATGAATTCATGCATTTCTTGCATGAAACAGAGGAGAGAAAAAAAGTGGCTGGGGACTTAAATTTACCAGAAACAAATTGGAATAATATTGATTCAACATTAGTAAAGAATTTCTTTAGGGCGGCCGCGATGGTGCAACGGTTAGAATTGCCACCTCACAGCAAGAGGTTCTCCGGTTTGATCCTCTGCTGGGGTGCATTCTGCGTGGAGTCTGTATGTCCTCCCTGTGCTCCCCGTGGGTTTCCTCCGGGTACTCCGGTTTCCTCCCAAATCCCAAAGACATGCTGTAGGTGGACTAGGCATTCTAAATTGGCCCTAGAGGTGAGTGTGTGCATGTATGTGTGCCTTCTGTGGAAGGCTGGGCGCCGGGCTGGCAACTCGACACCGTAAAACTCCACTGCCAATCATGAGTGGACAGGTGATCTGCTGCGGCGACCCCTAACTGGGAAAAGCTGAAAGAGGAAGAATTAGTAAAGAATTTCTTTGCAAGGCATGTTCAGGAACAACAATTTCTTCTAACCGTTTGTGTTCCTACAGAAATGACTGTTACTTCATGTCAATTTTTACAAGTGTTGATGTGCAGTAATCATAGTAAAGGTTAATTTGCTGTTGATAATTCTGCCAAAGTGAAATATGAACCAATGCACAAGGATTAATAACATTATATAAAAGCAAAACAGTCAGTATGTAAAACTACTTGGGAGTGATGTGTTCAGTGAAAAAATTACAGAAGAAATGTGGCAAGTTTTGAAAGAGAAATTATTTGAATGCAAAAAAAGTTTAATGTTAGGATCTAGGCACACAACATCAGGATATATTTCCATAGGAACAAGATACTGGATTAAAGTGAAAGACAAAAAATATAAGAAATGGAAAATAGGTTGAACTATAACTTTGAAAACTGAAATGAACAAGCTGGACAGGCAAATTAAACATAGTGTGTGAAAAGATAGAGAACAATTTGAAGAAAATTTATATTTTTTTTGTGAAAGGTAGATCATGCCTGCTCAACCTGGTTGACTTCTTTGAGTCAGTCAGCAGAGCTGTGGATGAGGGCAAGGCAGTTCATACAGCCTACCTCGATCTGGCCAAGGCCTTTGATACCATTCCCCACTCAGGAATTATTGATAAACTCACCAAACTAGGCATCTACCCCTATATCACTAGGTGGGTTGCAAACTGGTTCACAGATAGAACCCACAGTGTGAAAGTAGTGGACTCCAAGTCAGACTGCTGACCAGTCATGAGTGGAGTCCCACAGGGATTGGTACTGGGTCCTCTCCTGTTTGGCATCTATTTCTCAGACATCCAGGCCAACATGGAGGGACTCTGGCTGACCAAGTTTGCAGACGACTGCAAGCTGGGAGCCATTATTAACTCCCCAAGTGATGTAGACATCCTACAGAAAGGCCTCACTGAGACCAATGACTGGTGTTGAAACCATGGCCTTAAGCTTAATGCCAAAAAAATGCGTCATCATCCTCTTTGGGAAAAACTCAGTTACCACTAATTACCACACTGATGGGAGCCCAATGATCTGGGGACACAGGTTGACAGCAACCTCTCCTTCGACCACCACATTGCGACTGTGGTCAGAAAGTCCTTCTATGTGGCACATCTCATTACCAAGGGTTTTGCATCCAGGAAGAAAGAGGTCATCATCTCTCTCTACTCTTCCCTCATTAGGCCAATCATTGAGTATAATCCCCCATTTGGCATGTACCTCACTAGACACATGCAACAGCTAGAAAGGCCACAAAAGTACCTCACTAAGAGGATCCTAGGCCTTAAACACATGTCGTACATGGACAGACTAAAAAAACTCCAGCTATTCTGTGTCTCATATTGTCTACTAATAGGCGATCTCTGCTTGACTTACAGTGAATATAAAAAGTTTACACACCCCTGTTAAAATGCCAGGTTTTTGTGATATAACAAAATGAGACCACAATAAATCATTTCAAAACTTTTCCCACCTTTAATGTGACCTATAACCTGTACAATTCAATATGTTAGGGGAAAAATATACAAAATAAAAAACGCGCAATAAGCTGGTTGCATAAGTGTGCACACCCTTAAACTAATACTTTGTTGAAGTACCTTTTGATTTAATTACAGCATTTAGTCTTCTTAGGTAGGAGTCTATCAACATGGCACATCTTGACTTGGCAATATTTGCCCACTCTTCCTTGCAAAAGCGCTCCAAATTTGTCAGATTGCAAGGGCATCTCTTGTGCACAGCCCTCTTCAGATCACCCCACAGATTTTCTATTGGATTTAGGTCTGGGCTCTGGCTGGGCCATTCCAAAACTTTAATTTTCTTCTGATGAAGCCATTCTTTTGTTGATTTGGATGTATGCTTGGGGTCATCGTCGTGTTGAAAGGTGAAATTCCTCTTCATCTTCAGCTTTCTAGCAGATGTCTGAAGGGTTTGGGCCAGAAGTGACTGTTATTTGTAACTGTTCATAATTCCCTCCACCATGACTAAAGCCCCAGTTACAGCTGAAGAAAAACAACCCCAAAGCATGATACTGCCATCACCATGCTTCACCGTGGGGATGGTGTTCTTTTGGTGAAGCAAAGTGTTGTTTTTGCGCCAAACATACCTTTTGGAATTGTGGCCAAAAAGTTCAGCCTTGATCTCGTCAGACCATAACACATTTTCTAACATGATTTGGGAGACCCGATGTATTGTTTTGCAAATTTTAGCCAGACCTGAATGTTTTTCTGTGTAAGAAAAGGTTTCCGTCTTGCAACCCTACCCCATAGCTCAGACATATGGAGAATACGGGAGATTATTGTCACATGTAGTACACAACCAGTACTTGCCAGAAATTCCTGCAGCTCCTTCAGTGTTGTTGTAGGTCTCTTAGCAGCCTCCCTGACCAGTTTTCATCTTTTCTTTTCATCGATTTTGGAGGGATGCCCAGTTCTTTGCAACGTCACTGTTGTCCCATATTTTCTCCACTTTTTGATGACTGTCTTCACTATGTTCCATGGTGTATCCGATGTTGTTGAAATTTGATTTGTACCCTTCTCCTGACTGATACCTTTGAACAATGACATCCCTTTGATGCTTTGCAAGCTCTCTGTGAACCATGGCTTTGCTGTAGCAGACAACTGAGTAAATGTCAGGAAAATCTTACTAAGACAGCTGAACTTTATTTGGGGTTAATCAGTCTCTTTAATTGCTGGCTGCTGTGTACCCAAGAAGACAGAATGTTGTAATTAAATAAAAAGGTGCTTCAGCAAAGTTTAAGGGTGTGCACACTTATGCAACCAGCTTATTGTATGTTTTTTTATTTTTTCTCCCTAACAGATTTGTTTTTCAACTGGATTGTACAGGTTATAGATCATATTAAAGGTGGGAAAGGTTTTGAAATGATTTATTGTGGTCTCATTTTTTAAATATCAGAAAAACCTGACATTTTAACAGGGGTGTGTCCACTTTTTATATCCACTGTACAAAGCCATGTCTGACCCAGCTTTATTAAAAATGCTACATCTAAAGAAATCCCAGTCCCTCCACACAACGAGCTCCAGAGACCTCAACCTCATTACCACAATCAACAGAACATGCTGGAGGGACAGGTTCATAACGCAGAGACTGCCCATGCTCTGGAACAGACTTCCCATACATGTCAAGCTGAGCACCTCACTGGCTCTCTTCAACAGAAATCTTGATGAGTAGATGGGAAATAGAAAGTCCACCCCGGGGATCACACCAGTGGCTCTATTTGATAGAAGCACTAGGAACCTACGTCGTGTGACACAATGCTAGGACACCTCTATAGGCTAGGCTTGTAAAGGCTCCAGGGTTATTAGCCTAGTACACACCTATGAATCTATGAACCTATATAAAGATACTGAGCATGATAGGACACCATTTTGAAGAAACATAAGATATTAGGATTAAAGACATACAAATTGGTAACTGCATGTAGATTCGTACCTTTACTCTCACACACAACATATTATAGATGTCTTTAAAAAATCTTATGCAAAGCAGTTTGACTCCACAAAGGGGGTGATAAACTGCCCTACCAACATCCAGGTAACTTTAGATATTGAAATTAAATTAGATTATACTGAAAAAGAACTATACAAATTGGACCCAAGCAAAGCACACGAAGGAGAAGAAATCAGTAATAATGACACAACAACACTTTGGCATGAACTTGCAGCACCATTATATCCATTATTCACTAGGCCAGTTAAGTATGGGGAGAGTCCTCAAGATGGAAGACATGCAACTTGTTAATCCTATATTTAAGGCAAAGGGGAATTAGGACAAACCCAGAGTCATACAGACCCATAAGTTTACAATCAAGATGTGGAAAAACAATGGAGAATGTTATTTTGGACAAATTACTGTCAGAATTGAAAAGGTTGTGACTTGAAACCATATATCAGCATATATGTGTTAAAAATAGATTTATAACCACCTGTAGTATAATGTCATATAACAATATCATAAAAGCTATAAATGAAAAATTGTTCTGTGATGTAATTTATAGAGAAACTTCAGCATTTGATGGGGTCACACACAAAACACTGATCAATAACATAGAACAACTAAATATAGATGTAGACTTGATAAAACAGACAGCGGCATGGCTTATAAATAGGACATGGCAATAAATATACGGTAATTGGACAGGTGAAATTCTAGGTTACAGTCAGGGTGCTCACAAGGCTCTGTCCTAGGCCTATACTTGTTTAGGTTGTATCTTTTAGCTCTATCTTCTTCATCTGAGGTGTTCTACAGTCTACATGCAGATGATTTTAAAATGGGTTAACTGATTACATGTGTTACAGACAAGGTAAGAATGCAAAAGAATTTGACTAAATTGACCATTTGGGCTCTAGAGAATAATATGCTGATAAATACACCAAAAACCTAACATATTAGATTCGGGAAACATAAATTGAAAGGTAAGTATTTAATAAAAAACACAGTGACTGAAACTGTAGATTCATTTAAGGACTTGGGTGTTGGGGATAGATCCAGCTTCTAATTATATCAATGAATTGGTTAATGATAGTTATAGAACTGTAGATTGTATAAAAAGATTTATACAGTCTAGGAAATCAAAAACGATGAAATCATTGTTTGTTAGTTACATTAGACCAAAACTTGAGAATGGAATAACAATATGAAAACCTTATAAGAAAACAGGCATGAATACAAAAGAAAGAATGCAGCAGAAATATACCAAGGGCATCCATGGATATGAAAATTTAAGTTACCATGAAAGACTAAAATATCTGAATTTGTACTCTGTCACATATAGATATCTAAGAGGAGACTTTATTCAGGTACATTGGCCATGTAGAAACAACTAACTCTGTGACTGTTTGGGGTTATCAAAAAGTACTACAGAAACATCATACAACCTATGTAGATGATTACAAAGTTTACAAAGTCCACTGAACATGTGGGAGAAACAGACATATGTAGGTTTTGTAAAACCAGTCACACACCTTGTAGCTGGTTGCAATGCACTGATGGCAGAGGGATTGTATACTGAAAGGCATAATGTCGCGAGACTGTTACACTGGAGATTGTGCAAACATTTGGTATCAAAGTGGCTGAAAAACACTGGAAACATGAGCCACAAAGAATCATAGAAAATTATGAGGTTTATATCACATGGGATCACCCAATACCAACAGTTCAAAAGATAGATGTTAGAAAACCAAATACAGTGGTCCGAGAAAAAAAGACAAAAGTAGCATTGACATCGCCACACCCACTGACTACAGTGTCTTGCATAGAGAGAGACACAAAGTCATAAAATACCTGGATCTGCAGACCAAAACGAAAGCCATGTGGAAGAAAGATACCTAGACAGTTCCAATAGTAGTAGGAGCAATGGGTCTTATAAAAAAGAATTTATAATCGTATTGAGATACGTTACTAATTCATGTAACACCGTACGAATTGCAGAAGGAGTCATTACTGGGCACATTGCGGGTGCCACGAAGAGCACTTTTGGCCGACATCAAAGAGTGAAACAATACTAATTTCATGAACTTTAATCGTACTTTGACTTAGGAATGGGGTCCATTCCCATCATGGTATTAGAAACCCAAAAGACTTGGAGAAATTAAAAATGGCAGAAAGATTACATAAGAATGAATGAGAAATATATTAACTGGTTCTCAGAGAAAGAGAGAGAGAGAGAGAGAGAGAGAGAGAAAATAGCTGATGCATGGAATAGACTACCAAATTACATTAAAACAAGCACTAGTTTGGAAATTTTTTAAATCACAACCTGGACACTTACTAAGGGAATAACTGTTTTAGTACACTGACAAGCTGGAAGGGCATTATTGCTCATGTATGAAATATTTGTGTGTGAGTGTGTATATTATTTTTGGCTTTTCCAGAATTCTTGAGCAAAGACATTGAGGATTATAGTATCTGGCGTCTTCCCAGTATTTAAAAAAAACTCACTGAAAGAGAAAATCATCCCTGAAGATCGGGAGGGTGTGAGCCTCTTAAAATCCCAAGTAATCATCAAGTTTAGTTTCGTTGGATGGTTGATCTGTAGCACTTACCTTGCTTGTGTTCATTCACTAATAGATGTCTTTATCCTAACTGGGTCATACCACAACCCTGTTTAGGATACAGCTCATAAGCAGAGAATGAAATTATCGTTTTTTTATCTTTATATTCCCTCAGCTAGCAGCAACTTCTGTAGGGCCCCCACACAGTCAAGGGTGATTGTGAGCCGCCTGCAGCCACAGGTATTGTGGGTGCCCAAACCCATCTATGAAGTTAGTTTTACTGGAGACAATGCCCACCAGCAGGATTTAACTAAGTCAAGGGCACTATGTCAGTGGTAAAACATTCAATGAAATTATAAAGGCTGCTACTTGATGAAACACTGTTTCTGCGACCAGAAATATTTTTGAATTTTAAAGGAAAAGTGGTGCCAGCCATTACGATTTCTTCATCTTAAGAGTTATCTTTGGTACCTTAACAATCCTAAATGTACACTTTAAAGTTAAAAATACCACCTCTATGGACCTGAACAATATACATGGTTGCTTAATCAACAGCAAGAACACACCTTCTCTGAACGCCTCCTAAAACTATTCTATCAAGCACTCAATAGGGTATGTTCCTAAGATATAGAAAATGGCTATTGTTACGCCACTCCATAAAGGTGGCCCACACAAGATCCCAGAAGCTATAAACCCGTAAGTCTAACAAGACTAATTTACAAACCCATGGAATGCAGTAAATCCGATTTTCTAAGTATTTGTATGTTATTGCTACAATATCATCATTTTTTTTTCTTCAAAGGGAGATGATGTCTACATAAAAGGTTACGCTTACTTGAGAAATAAGCTGTAGATAGCAGTCAAGCAGTTCATATAGTGCACATGGATCTGGACAAGCCCTTTGACACTATTCTTCATGCTATAACTATAGAATAGCTTAAAAGCCTAAATGTACACCCATATGTTTTAAGTTGTACATAGCAAATTGGTTGTCAAAACCCATGTCACTAAAGTAGCAAGTGACACCTCAGAAAGGTGACAGGTAACTACTGGCATTTCACAAGGCTCAGTGCTGGAACCCTTCTGTTTGGCATCTATTTCTGTTATATTGTCTGGCAGTTGGCTTAGAGGATTAAGGAGCTGTTAATGAGCTGTTTCCTGTGATCCAGAGGTGCAAAGTTTGATTCCTGCAGCCTCCACTGCCTAACTGTGTGACTCTGAGCTTAACCAGACATCGGTCCTTGGCTGAGTCTGAAAAAGGTCCATAGAGAACAGTGCTCTATCCTGGAAAACAAATGCAAATAAATAAAAAATATATATATTTCTTGGACATCCAAACCATTATCCCAGCTATTTGGATAACTAAGCCTATGAATGACCACAAATTGTTGCTCTCGCACCATCTAATATGTTACTACAGCAAAGGCTAAACCATACACATTCAGTAGTGTATTAGCAATGAGCTTAAATTAAATGCGAAGAAGCATGTAGCACTGTCACCTTTGGTAAACAAATCTCAGTAGCAGCATACAGTAGAGAGGATACCTCAATCCAGACTGACACAGTCATTACAGATCTTGGCAGCTTCACAGACCACTCCCATCACTTGACCATCATGCAGCAACAGCAGTCAAGAAAGCCTCCTATATAGCCCCATTAAAACTAAAGGTATATCATCTCGGAGAAGATAAGTTATAATTCATATATTTTCTGCCCTGATCAGATCAATTACAGACTATAATGCATCCAAATATATCACAGAGGTAGAAAGACCCCAGAGGTTCCTATTAAAAAAAAATAAATAAATAAAATCATCGAACTAAAGACCCTCAGCTACCAAGACAGGTTTAAGGCTCTGTCCTTATACTACCTCTTATAGACTCTGGTGAGGTATTTAAATCTACCATTACATGATGTTAAGGACTGAACTTTCCATGATCTACGCAAAACAAACTGATTCACTCTCAAATTAAAGGGGTCTATATCACATAGTCGAAGTATCAAAACTTCGACTATGTAAATTTCAAACCCAAAAGTTCAAAAACTGAATACTCCGAATACTCAGAACAGCAATTTTTTTCCCAGGGAAAAAAAAAATCGCTGTTCCGGTACAAAACGCGGAAACACTCGAACACTAAATACTGTTTCTAATGTGGGGAGCTTCGCCCCCCACACCCCCCTACTTAAATATAAAAAACTCCAAGATTGCACCACAGTGGAGGAAATAGCAAAGTCTTGGAACCGGCCCACCGAATTCTTTCCCTGGGAAAGAATTTGATGCTCCGCAGCTTCGTTATTTTTAGACTTCGAACTTCCCAGTTCGTAGTTACGGCATTCAGACTTCCGATATAGACCCAAATTAAAGACTTGAATCTCGATCAGATTTATTACTCAGTGCATCGCCATTTTCTGTAATGATCTTCCATTAGAGTGATACCCTTACTTCCTCTAATACAAACCTTAATGACTTGATAGGAATTCATAAATTCATCCCTGCGTGGGGGTGGTTATCGACAAAGAAATTATGGTCTGTGAATTGACTCTGCCTTGTAAACACAATGATAGTACTACAAATCAGAATAGTTTTATAACAGATAATTGATACCAAGTCCACAACCCGCAGAAAGGCAGTCTGACAGCTGGTGCAGCAGACTGTGAGTTGTAGTTCCTGTGGTACAGGGTTTGATTTCCTCAGCCCCTCATTTGCCTACTGTGTCCTTGAGCAAGTCATTTAAACCAGACAGTGACTGAGGCAACTGGGAATTTGGGTTAGGCTTTTCCATTGTCCCCTGGACTGCCTAGTAACTACCTATGAACCTGTGAGATTAAGAATGGCAACAATGCTTAATATTCACATCAGAATACTGTAATTTCCTATTATGTCATACTGCACTAACATTCAATATACCCCACAATACTGTTTATATAAAAATAACGATCTACATTGAAGCTACCTGAAAATCCTAATGTGCTTCTTTGCAAGTTATGCTATCAAAATAGCTCCCAGCTACTACAGATCTAAATGGACAATTGACAATAACGCAACCTTTGTATAGTTTTCATTGTTATAATTTCAATACATCATTTCTGAGATTCAATTCAAACATCTGTGAATGTTACCTTAACTTCTGTCTAACAGGATACAAACTGTAGTACTGGTTAACTGTGCATGACAGACCTTTTTGAGTTCTACACACAACCTCCAAGAGCATAAAAAAAAATAACAGCAATCAGTAAATGGCTGATGCACACTGAACTCCATGCCATTTATACCACCAGAAGATTCTGTACATATGCTAATGCAACTTGAAAATCTATGAAGACGATTTGAAATGACACGCACAGACTGATTTAAAACTACTTCAACAATCCAAACATTCAGGCTATCTGATTAAAGTGGTACAAAGAAACATTAATCCTGTTAGAAAGAAGAGAAATAATATGCATACTTTCTGGTGGTTTTTATAAATACTTCTGTGAAATAACAATGCTAGAATAAAATATGCAGTACCTCCATTAACTCCATTTACAACATCACTGATTAGAGATGCAGGCCCATATAATCTGCTGCAGACTGATTCAAGCTGCACTACAGCTTTTTCTAGCCTGTCCACCAAGTTTGGAACTTCAGCCATTGCTACTTTAATCTAGAATGGAAATAAACACAATTAAAATTGAGAATGCCACACAAAAAACTGTAATTCTGCAAGAATGTTAATAAATAAAAAGTTGGCAAACTATTTCACTGGTAAAGCCAATGAATAGTATATTAATTTACTACTTTTTATTTACTCTCCAAGCCCATAAACAGTTAAATAAATTGTTTTACCACATACAAGTTTTATAACTATAACAGCAAATCAAACGTAACCAAAAACATATATAAACTGCAAGTAAATCCATTCATTTCATTTAATTGTCACTAAACTTGCCTAAACACTACATCTATAAATTAAACAGAAAACAATTACGCAATAAATCTGTATAAAGGGAATTTACACAAGGCACTTGCCACAACAGAATTTTGTTGGGATAATTTAGCCACAATGTAATAACAAATTCTTTTAATTAATATACCATATTTGTTATACTCGCGTAATGTGCATCTGTCTCTTTAATTTTTATATGTATTTCATAAAATAGATTTAGTGCAGTTAGGCAGATTCCTTAAGAATTAAATGAATGTAGAACATAGTTTCTGCTATTACCAACACAAAGGACCGTTAAAAGAATGCAGCACTGAAGTTGAGAAGGGAAAACAAGTTTGTGCTGGAAAGTATTGTCCTGAATTCAATCTGTCATAACAAAGATGTGATAAGGGAAAGTAAGAAGAACAGGCACATGTTAAAAGTCATGGATTCCATCTGCCTGGCAACAGAGAGAGAGAGAGAGAGAGAGAGAGAGAGAGCACAAATAACAAGATCTATGTAAATTAGCTATTATACAATGACAGGTCATTTACGCTCAAAAACAATACAAAAAAGTCTGCTCACCTGGACTTTCTTCTATTAATATATGCTACGGCACTTCCCAGTTTTCTTGATTTTTTTTTTTTTTTTTTAAATAAACTTTAAAATCCAGACAGTTCAGAGGTACAAGAGAAACAGGACAGAGAAAATACAAGGAAAATCAGGTATGTTATGCAAAACTAAAGAAACGTACCTAATTATCCTTGTATTTCTGCCCTGTCTCTCATACCTTTGAACTGTCCAGATTTCAAACTTTATTAATTTTATTAAAAAAACAAAAAAAAAAAATAAAGATCTTACTTTCTCCATTGCTTCCTTTCCAAAGCACTGATGTACTGTGTAAGAATGTGAACATAAGTCCCTTGCTCAGAACATCAAGAAAGCCCCCCAGGATACCAATAAAAAAAAAAAAAAAAGCAGAACACCACATTGTCATTATACAATGACATTATTTTAAAAAGTTTGTAATTTTTTTTTCTTAAATAATGTCATTGTATAAATTGGCTTTATTTGGTCATGTGGGCTTCACCCTTGGGACCAAACCACACTAATCATGGGTAAATCTAGCATTACCCACAACCATCCATGGGTTATTGCTATAACAGCACCCAGGCTTCTGCTATGTGCTTAACCACTGGAAGGAGTACATCACTTTAGATATTTTTAGGATAGTACAAAAACTAAGCATCCTGTACCTTAATTACAGTATATTTAACTTCTGCTTCTTACTGCTGATTTGAGTGCTTTATTTCACCTTGATGCAGCCAAGAGTGCACTTTGCACCACTTTGCAATGGGTCTATATTACATCGTCACATGCTTAAAAAAGCAAACATTGATTAATAATCGACCCCACGTAAGCAAAAGCTTACAATGTCGAAACTTCAGAACAGAGATTTTTTTTCCAAGGGGAAAAAAAAATCACTGTTCCCCAAAAAAATAAATAAATAAAAAACTTTAAAACATTACATAACGTGGGGGCTTCACCCACCACACCCCCCTACTTAAATATACCAACTCCAAGATCGCACTACAGTGCTGAAAACGGCAAAGTAACGGAGGCGGCCAAGCAAATTCTTTCCCAGGGAAAGAATTCACTTAAAAGCCACTTCACTATTTTAACTTTTCGTTCTTTTACGTTCGATTAAGACGCATTCGACAGAATGCGTCTGCAATCACATAATAGGAACCCCTTTGCAACACCTCCATCAAGCATTCATTACTCATAACATCTTTGCAAGTTATGTTTAACTGTCTTGTAATTTTAATAAACTCTGGTGTCTGTCAATCAGTATCAGTGAAGCTTATTGGGTTTCTTGCTCATATGTCAAGTATCAACTGTTTCAGTTTTCACAAACTAACACACAACAGTTGCAGTATTTTGCCCCATCTTTAGCTCTTTTACTAAGAAACTTACTTCCAAAGTAGCTTTAGTAACAGTAGTGATAAACTACTACTGTAACCTAATTGGTAACTATATTCAGGCTAATATAAATACTTTGTAAAGAATAACACCAAAGAGGAACAGTGAAAGAGTATAAAATTTGCTAAAACAGTTTTTACTTAAAAGATCAGCTGTTTCTTCTGACTACCTCAAGTTTACTACACTACCTTAAGGATAACTTTTGCTGTAGTATGTCATGATTTACAGCCCCAGAATGGTGGGCAATGCGTAAACTAATATCTTGTAAGACTGCACAATTTATAATGTTTAAATTAATGTGTGGGGAACTCTCAACATCACAGACACTGAAACGTACTATGCAAGCACATTCTGAAAAAACGCAGCAAATGTGGCAACAATTCTAGTAAATATGGAGAGACTTATCCAATGTCACACTCACTCAAATGTATTGTGCAAGCACTCTTAAATGCAGTAGACAAAAGCTATATTTAATGATGAATTTTAGTTATCCCTTACACCAAACCTATTCCCAAATTTGGTAAAGCAGAACTAATTCCAGCCCTACTCCAGATCAATAAACAAAAACTTATATGTATAGTCACCCTTTATATCCCTCCTGGAGACGATGTCTCAATCCTTGAAGATATTCTCACCTGGCTTTCCACCAACAAAACTATAATCCTGGGCGATGTCAATATTAACTGGGCCACTATTCAATCTCACACTAACTCACTGAATATAAACTTATTTAACTTCACTCAGCTTATCTATTCAACAACTAGGCCCTCCAAGAACTTCCATACTGGAAGCACCCTAGACTGGATTCTAGTATCCCATCCCCATTATATCTCCGATAGTGGTACACTTCCTCACCCATTAGGCGACCACTTCCCCACTTTTGCCCACCATCTTCCCTCCTCCTTAAAACTAAATCATACCTATACCTCCACTCACTGCCTAAAAAACTTTAACTCTAGCATATTCTCAGATGCACTAAAAAGAATTAACTGGAACCCACTTAAGACCCTTCCCTTAGAAAATGCTGTTGCATACTTTAACTCAAACTTCTTAACCCTTCTAGACTCCTTTGCCCCACGATAACAAAATGCATAAAAGCAATCACGTCCCATGGCTAACCAAAATACCTTAACTACTATGGGACTCCGAGATAAGGCTTGGAAACACTACCTCAAAAATAAATCTAACATCTCCCTCAATGAATACAAAACCCTTTGAAACAAAGTAAAAAAAACATCATCTCAGATCATAAAGCGTATTTCTCTACACTCCAAACCAACCCTAATAAATTCTGGAAAGGAATCTCTTCTCTCTTGAACCCTGGTAAAAAAAGAAAACCCCTCCCCTTACCCAAATGCCTACGACTTAGCCACCCAATTTAACCCTTTCTTTATCGATTCCATAGCTAAATTAACAACATCCTTCCCCATCAATTCAGTTTCCTTACTTCCACCCCCACCTATCCCTTCCTCCCCCCTTCTCCATAAACCCCATCCTTATATCTACCATAAAAAAAACTTCTAAATTGAAGCCTGGTTCTAATGCCCCTGATGAAATACCCACCTACTTCTTAAAAGTATCCACAGAAGCCATTACCTTCCCTATTTGCATTCTAATAAATCGTTCTATTTCAGAATGCCAAGTTCCCCAGCTCTGGAAAAAGGCCTTTATTATTCCACTTCATAAAGGTGGCAACTATAATAATATCTCTAACTTTAGACCTACCACTATCTTATCCCCCATTTCTAAACTACTCGAAAAATGCATCCATTTGCAACTGTTACCCTGTCTTACAAACAACCATCTCCTTACTCCCACACAACAGGATTCAGATCAGCCACAGCACCACTACAGCTCTCCTCTCCTTCCTAGTAACTGTCACCAAAGCCCATGACTCTGGTCTCGTGTTCACCCTCCTCCTTGACCTCTCTAAGGCATTCAACACCATCTCTCACAATCTTCTTCTCACTAAACTTGTCCCATTGCACTATCAACTGGTTTACCAGTTACCTTTCAAATAGGCAACAAGCATTCCGATGGAAAAAAGCCACATCCCCTTTCCTTAACACCCCTACAGGTGTCCCCCAAGGTTCAATTCTAGGCCCCCTTCTATTCAATATATTCATAAACGACTTCTACCAAGCCATACCTAATTCCAACCTCATCCAATATGCCGACGACTCTACTATAATTTGCTCCGCCTCCTCTAGCTCCACTCTAATTAAACCAATCCAAGATGCCTTCTCTTCCACTGAAAAATGGATGCTAGACAATCATTTAGCACTCAATACAACCAAAACTATACTCATGATATTTACCACTTTCAAAACCACTACCCTAGATAAAAACTCATTCTCCTCTCAATCACCAGTCAAAACACTCCTCTCGAAATAGTTCCCAATGCTAAACTACTAGGAGTCCTCATTGACGATCTGCTAAAGTTTGATAACCATTTACAAGTAAATATTAAAAAAACACATAAGAAAATTGGCATGCTCTACCGCCACAATCTTTATATCTCTCCCTCCACCAGGCTCACCCTAGCTAACACATATCTTATCCCACCCCTCCTATGTGGTGCCTCTATCCTCACCAACCTACAATCTTCCCTCAAAACAAAACTCTCCTCCTGCTACAATTATTTATTTTATTTATTTATTTACATTTGTTGACTGGGAAAATCCAACTGGACACAGGTCCTTTTTCAGCGGAGGCCCGGGGAGAAAAGCTCCACAATAAAAGCAACAATTAAATTACAAGTTACAAGAAGTATAGGTAGGTTTTGTTTAACAATATAGTTCAAAATCTCAATGATCGGAGATGTTGAAATTCACGGTTCTGGTGTTGCGGTTTGTGAATGTAGTAAACAGTTACAGTTCAAAATGAAATTAAGTATTTAGTTAAATGGTACAACACTTACATCATTGGTGCCATAAAGACTATCAAGTATAATAAAATATCAAAATTTGCAACTGGCCACAGTTCCACATCCCACCACTGTACTGCCCTACATCAAATTAATTGGTTTGAGCTGCCCAATTTCCTCATCTATACTCAACTTGTCCAAGTACACAAACTTATTTTTAGCCCCTCTCTCTGTCCCTCCCTTGCCTCCACCTTTAAAATGCATCGACCTGATAGACTTCTCAGATCTAATTCCCAAAATCTAGTTAAACTATATAAACCTGCCCGCCCAGCAGGCAAACATTTAATGTCTTTCTCTCTTGCACGCCATTGGAATTCACTCCCACCCCTCATCCGTACCACCAGCAGCCTCTCTTCATTCAAAACCTTATTTCACTCACACCTAACTTCAGAATGGATATGCTCTTGCACTCATCCTACATAATCTTCTTACACTCTAGTAACCCACTAAAAGCCAAAGCATGAGTAAAACAGCCTCCTCCAGTTTTATACCTCCATTAAACTGTAGGAATTTGCTTAACTTTTGGATGACGTAGAAATTATCAATGAAGATATAATTTGTGTAACTAAGACAACTCTTATGAACTTCAGTGTTATGAAGATATTTCTGCTTTGCATTGCACCAATTTGTTACTTTTAATGTCTATTATTACTTTATTTGTATATTTTGCACTTCTGTATGCATACATTCTATATGCATATATATATGTATGTATATGGGAACACTACACAATCTCGAAAGTTTGAAATCTCGATTTTCAAACTATTCAGACCAGAGTGCCGAAACCCCACAATACCGAAAGATAGAAGTGAGAATTTCAAAATCTCGATGATCAGAGATGTTGAAATTCACGGTTCTGGTGTTGCGGTTTGTGAATGGGTAGGTGGAAGGTAGGGTAAGTATTTCTGTGTGTGTAAGTGTGTGTTGTGAATGTGATGTGATGTGTGTGTGTGTGTGTGTGTGTGTGTGTGTGTGTGTGTGTGCGAGGGGAATGGTGGTGTGTGGTGGCTTTTTCATGTGTGTCTGTGTAGTGCGATTTTGGAGTTAGAATATTTAAGTAGGGGGGTGTAATATAGTGTAGGTTTGTTTGTTTTCTGGGGAGGGTGTGTGAATGTTTTTAGTGTGTGCTGTATGTTTGGTATACTTTTCATGATTTTACCTTTCACGGTTTTGGTTTTTCGGTGTTTTGGTGTTTCGGGTCTTTGGTCTCGGTATTTTGGGCGTCGGGAATGTGTGCGTAGGGGATCCATATATATATATATATATATATATATATATATATATATATATATATATATACATATATTTGTGTCTTTCGGCTTTTCCTGGTTAGGGGTCACCACAGCGGAACTCCGGTCCGCTAATGATTGGTAGTGGATTTTTACATACAGGGTTACCAGCCCTGACGCACAACCTTCAACGAAGGCACGCCCCATTCACATATGCCTCCACAAAGAAGACGCTCTAGCTGTGAATCGAACAGGACAACGTCTTGCTATGAGGCGACAACGCTACCACAGCACCACCACCACCGCAGTTTTTTATATATATATATATATATATATATATATCTACACACACATTCTGTATGTTTTATGTACTTTTGATTTCTTTTGTATGCATTAACCTACATTTGTATTTCTGGAGCTTTTATCCCCAGGACTCCATTGAAAACGGGCTCCTCATGGCCCAGTGGACTATACTGGCAAACAAACTGCAAATAAACAAATATGCAGAGAGCTGCATACATCACAACCACTGAAATGTTTTGTGAATGAATATAATTGATAAAGGCAGGAAATGTGTTAGTTGCCTTCGTGAAAGACCATCAGTGACAATGCCTACAGATCTATCATGCATGTCAAAACAAAAAAACAATACAATGCACAAGCTACTTGGACACACTTAGTAATATGAAAACAAGCAGCTGGTCTGACTTTCTCATATCCCTTGTCCTAGCCATGTAACATCAAATGTTTGCATGAATTTTTCCCATAATTCCTTGTTTACTGTACAAAGAAAACTGGGTGCTAAACTGATGGATTAAAGGTAGGAGATTAATCTAGTTTTGGACTGAAGGAAGGAGACGTTCTCTCACTCTGGTCCTTTCGTAAACTCCGGTGAATGAACCTGCAAAAAAGAGGTTAAAAAAACTCAGCTCGGTGTTGCATTCTCAGTGCAAACTTTGAATTCATAAGTAATAGGCAAAGCTTATTTAATGAAAGAAGTGGCTCTGAGTGTATTACTTATGAATTAAAAGTGTGGACTGAAAATGTAGCACCACAGTGAATGCAGAGTATTTGGCCTCTTTTTTTGCAGGTTCATCCACTGGAGTTTATGAAAGGAATGAAGCGAGAGAGCTAGGCTTCCTAACCCATACCAGCAAGGGGACTACTTAAATCAATATGAACGCAGTGACTTGGCCTTCAGAAGTCTAGTCTAGGAGAACCCCAACTACTAACATAACAGGAACAACTCAATAGCCAGAAGATCCACAGGAAGACAAGCTGAACTAAGCTATCTCCATACCATTTGCATTTTCGTTTATTTTTTTGTATTTTTAAGGGTATTTTTAAAAAATCCTTTATTTAAACCCTCTAATCACTTTAAAATTCTTTAAGTTTTTTTGCACTACAACAGATCAGGAGTAAGGTACTTTTTCAAATACCAGGAGAAAGTTGACTGAGTTAACAATTTGGTTTTGTTACAAAAATAAGGAGGTAACAATAAAAACAGCATGCTAACAGAGGCAGAATAAGAATATCTTCATACAAGACTGTTGTAGAACTACCTGTGTTCATCTGCAAAGCACCTGTATGATAGCTGGTCTTGGGAGCTTTTCAGGCACAAACACTTTCATCTCATTAAATACAACATGAAGTAAAGACTATTTTGGTATACTTCAGCCCATAACACACAGAAAATGACAGTGAGTTTCCTGTGCAAAATATAAAGAATCTTTTATCAATACACAACTATGAAGAAGGAGAAAAGGCAACTCTTATAATGAGTGGAAAAGTTGTGCCAGTCTGTATTTCTATGTAGTCAAAGGAAGCACAAGGTACTAAACAGGGTCAGTTCAGAGTTTCTAAACATATTTCTTTAGCCACTGAAACTTCCTCATATAGTGTTAAAATGCATTAAACCAAGAAGACTAAGAAAGATTAAGGAAATATCTTATGGCAGCACTTGGGAAAGTTACAAAAGAAACCATAAAGGAAAAATCTATAATGCCTTGATTTATGAAAAGCAGTCTCTGAGATGCCATGCATAAGACAATGTCCCTGGAAAACAATTTCTGAGAGAGAACCAGCCTTGATTTTTGAAGATGTACGCTTATCCTACTATGTTGGAATAACTCTGATTAGTAATGGGTGGTGCAGAAGCTAAAGCAAGAAGGCAACCACATCTAACTGGCAATCCACACCAGGGAAAATTGAAGCTACCTATATGTTTAGCTGAGTAAGAAGTGCTGTAAGACAAAAGACAATAGGAGTGCTGAGGAAGACTGCCACCTATTTTTCAATGTAAAACTTTGTTCTATTTATTAAGCAGATAAAATACGAAATTTTAATTTGAAATGTCATACACATAGATTACAAAGGCAATAACCCAGAGAATGTGTCCTTAGTCAAAACAGCTAAACAAGATAAAGCAATGTCTCATGAAAAAAAAAAAGCTCTTCAATCTGCTGAGAAGGTATCTAATATAGCTTCAACCAAAAACTTAACTGACAACGGCAATAATTAAATGTCAATGAGCAGTGACATAGCCAGAAATTTTTGAAATGCATGCCAACTTCCAGAATATTGAATCATCCACTAACATAGCTCCCGCTAACCTAAGAAGAATGCCATTTAAGAAAATATTAAAAAAAAAAATAAAAAATTACAAAGCCACTTATTTATTTCAAGCACATTTTATTGCACAAAATAAACTAATGTAAGCTATAGCAATGGTAGGGAAAAGAACACAGGAAGCTGAGATACTCAAACTTTTCTTAAGTGGTTCATTATAACGAATTTGACAAAACAAAAGCCAAGAAAAATTGATAAATTATTTACAGAATACAACTCATTTCCATATACAAATGAAAAAAAATACAAATCCAACTGCTAATTAAGTAAAAGTAGCACATCAAGGGAGAGCTGACAAAGAAAATACTGCAGTAAGAATAGTGGATTATGCAGACACAATGAAAGGACTGCTGTGGTACAGTTTTAAATATGGATCCTTCCACTACTAAACCCTGAAGAAGGACTTTGTTTCTTCTCAAAAGAGATCCCTACATACCCTTCACAAAAAAATTAGGACACTAATCTTTTTAAGTTTTCTGAAAAAAAAAAACATTTTTATACTGCTTTGTTTAATGGCACACATGACTGAAAACTCAAGGATCCAACGGGACTGCAACTTTTTACAACAGTTATCATACAAATAAGGGAATACTGACAACCCATCCATTCAGCAACAAACCCTTTTCCCATTTTTGCTTATAGGGTTGGGGTGTCACTTCAACAGTGGAAATCATCTAGAACCAACGGTGTAAACCATCTACTAACATATATATGCAAAAACAAATTAATCAGTGCAGTATCCAGCTCACATGAAAGTCTTCCCCCACAAAACAGTAAAATCTTCAACTTTCATGCCAAATTTAATTCTTAATGAAAAACAACCTTATACAGCTAAACTGTTGAAATCTTTTCCAACAAACATCTTGTGCACAGTTTAAAGTCTCACCAGAAAACATACCTGTCACCAAAATGGTCCTGCACTTATAACATTTCCCCACTACCAATCCCTTTTCTTATTCTAATACATTCACAGGAATATGTTCGGCTACTGACCATTAGGACCCTTATAAGCCTAGCTATGCAACTTAAATGTGATCTACAAATTTGACATACACAAGGGGGTGATTTACTGACTGACTCTGTCCATCAAAGACAAAAGTGACAGACCAGGAGTGAATTTCTGATTACCCATCCATTCGTCCAAGCTGTGCATAGAGTTAGGGAGGAACTCTGCTTCACATAAATGGGGAGTCTGTGCCAGAAAATGAGAATTCTCAGAGAAACATATCTGTCTCCCCAATATGAGCTATTTACATCACAAGTAAAATTTAGATAATTTGATCCAAATACTTCTGATGCTGTTGTTTGTTTGGTCTTTTCTCATCTATACTTTACGTGGAATCATGCCTATCAACAAAGCAAAGCAATCCTGCCAAGTACTGGCACTATTGCCAAGTACCCTGCATATACATCAAAATTGATTATAGAGTTCTCATACTCTGTTTCCCATTAATGGTTTAGATAAAATATGCACATGCCAAACCTGCTGTCTGTATATTAAAATTTCAATGGGACTCCACACATAAACTGTAAAATAATGTTGGATGCTCTTTAGGTATATGGTGATCACTTGTTAAATTGTGTGTGTGTGTGTGTGTGTGTGTGTGTGTGTGACTAACACAAAGAAGTCGACCAAGTTGAGCAGGCATGATCTACCCTTTACAAAACCAAACTGTGTGGGATCCAGAGTTTGGAGATTACCTATATCCTTATTTATTAGATCCATGATGATGTGTTCCATAGTTTTGCATATCAGACTCGCCAGGCTAATGGGACGATAGTTCCCAGGGTCTACAGTTGCTCCTCCTTTGTGGAGAAGGATGACTGTAGCAGTGCGCCATTCGGTAGGGACAAAGCCTGAGGTGAGGCTGTAATTGAACAGTGCACACAGGTGAGGTGCCAGTTCACTCTGTAGTTCATGTGAAACATAGCCAGGGATATTGTCGGGTCCCATAGAAGACGTATTCTTGGCCTTGGACAGTGCTGTTTTAACCTGTGCAGCAGTAATATTGGGTGCCTGGCAATCTACTGGTATTGTGATTGGTCCTTTGGAACAGAGGGGTAAAGTTGGCACTGAATCTGTCGGCCAGTATATTGGCAATATCTGTTGGCTATGTACAGGAGGTACCACTGCACAGTAGCTCAGAGCAAATCTGGGTATTGCCGAGGAGATTCTTTACATAACTATAGAAGGCCTTGTGGTTGTCGTTACTGTCTGCTGCAATTCTGTTTTCACAACTAGCTTTAGAGGATTTGATGAGGGATCTCAAACTTTTTGTTGAGGCTGATAAGGGAATTTTTCCAGTCTTGGGACTTCACCTTATTCTGCATCAGTTTCTTCATTCTGTTGTAGAGTTTGTTTATGGCAGGGGACCACCAGATTGACTTCCTTTTTTTTTTTTAGAGGAGAGAGTCTTGGTTCTATTGGGTATGAAGAGATCCATGCATTTGTGTACATGTTCGTATAGTGCATTGGTGTATGATTCGGCAGTCATGCAACTATTGTCCATTTGCATGGGTGCTGTGAAGTTAGCCACCTCTGTTTTTAGGAGCCCAAAGGTGATTAATTTATGGTCCGATCTAACCAGGGAGGAGATGACTATTGGTGTAGAGCAATGGTCGTACATGTTAGCAATGACCAGGTCAAGGATGTTGCCATCTCTAATGGAGGTAAGAACAAGCTGGTCCAGGTCACTGGAATTAATGAACTCCTGGAAATGTTGGGCAAGTGTATTGGTACATGAGTAGTTTTTCCAGTTAATGGAAGGGTAGTTGAAGTCTCCTAGTATGACAGTGTTAGGTTGGACCCTAACATTCTCCAGGGTGCTTAGGAATGTGGGGTATGAGTCTTGGGACATGGTTGGGGACTTATGCTACGATCTGAATAACCCAGTGTTAGCTGCACCTGAAGTATCTCTGATGCATTATGTTGGGCAACCAGTCTGGAGGTGTGCACATCCTTTATGTATATGGAAACACCACCGTCTTTGGAGGTTTGGTCCAAGTTCTGAGGCCGAAAGGTGTGGAAAGAGTTATAGCCTGGTAGTGTAGGGGTGCTTTCTGCTGCCTTGAACCAGGTCTCTATTACAGCACAAATGTCGATGTTCTCCATTTTAAGGAGTGCTTCAAGCGAGTACATTTTGAGAATTAGACATCTAGCATTGAGCAGTATGACCCTCAGATTGCATTTGTTTGTAGCTGTTATGGTGGTAATTTGGTCTTTGGAACACCACCTAAAAAAAGCACTATAAGGGTGGCAAAAGCCTTGGCCAGTTTCCTAGGTTTGTTTACTAACTGAATTTACACTTGGGGCGGTATTCATAGTCATTATACGGACTTGTTAAGGTTATTCTTACTATGCAAATGAGAGCAGCTAAGCCTTGATTCACACAGGCCACTTACTCTAAGGTGCACGGGCCATGGATGAGCATAAGCAAATTAAGTTATAATGAGATGTAAATGAGAAATGATGTACAACAGGAAATGTTAATGAAGAACTCTCTTGTCCAAGTGAAAATTTCCCACTTTTCTGTGCCTTCCACAGATACAGTATATAAAGAGAAGTCTCATCAATCCTATCTACTTTGCAATTTGTGAAAATGTTGTCACATGCTGTTAGTCTAGCTATTTCAAGGTGTGAGTTGTTTGTCTTGGCTAAGCTAAAAGAGCTTTTCACCCAGCGGTGCTCACCAGCCAAGAAGGCAGAGATTTAGGCAGAGGATAACTCACTATAACTTTATTAATCAGGAGATACTGGAAAGGTTCAGAGGGAATAGAGACATTATAAGGGTCTCAGTGAGTATGTATGACCCCCACAGTGGTATGGAGGAATGCGTGGGCTTCCTGTAACTGTGGATAATGAGGTATGTATAGCCAGCACTATACTCGCCATAGGGACCTTCCAGAAACAGAATGGGACATGTTGAGGATCTCACAGGCTTCTGAATCAAGGATATTGCAAAAGTTCCTAGAGGTAGTATTAACATGTGTAGATTAACATATCTATTTCCTGGTGTCACAACAGGGCCGAGCGACGACTATGAGTGCCTTTTTATGGGACTCCATGGTGCAATCTGTTGCATTTAGGGCCCCTTCTGTTTCATGGCATGAGCATCACCACAATGGAAAGGTCTACTATTCCATCAAATGGAAGATAGTGCATGTTGCATGAAGTGCAAAGGAGACCTACAACACATCCCTGACTCAGACCTGTATTGTTATAGAGGGGGATTCTAGCCTCCTGAACAGCAGTTTCAGGTGTCTCGATCAGTCTGGTGGTGCCCTTCAGCATGACTCAGCTACTGCATGCAGGGTGTTTACTGCATGTTGCTTTTTGCCCAACAAGATCATGCAACAATCTGGTGATGAAGTGACCCATGCCGCCAATGCAGCTCCAGTTCCACTCCAAATATTAGTAATGATGACTAGCTGACAGCAATAGTAAGGTATCCCACATGACAGGCTCATGCAGAGCATACAGCTATGCATATAAAGAGGCTGTGCCTAGTCCAGAACTACTGACTGTGACATTCAGGTTAGTGTTTCTTTTACTGTAAAGAAATTACACATGCACATGCAGTGATATCTGTGGGCTATGGTGTGTGATGCATGATCTGCTGTCACTGTTCATCTGACAGTCCTTATCATATTTAAAAATATATATATATATTTTTTTTTTATTTCAGAACTCGTACTCCTGTTTAAAATATCATGACTGAGTGCTCACTGACTACTTTTCAGTGATGTCATAAGGCATTGTATAAATAGCAATACAATTTTAACTGTTTTGCACAATAAATTCTGCTACGGTGGTGAGCCAAGTATGTATGTTGTGAATGTCCTTAATGTTCTCATGTGGTATAATTAGTAACATAGCAACATGAGTTCATAAAAACATATATATTTTTTTATATTATGCAATTTCTTCTCAGATTGAAGTATGCTGTTTGCTGTGGTGCTGCACATTAGATTCTTTTTTTTATTTTTGTCCTACACAATAATTTACGACTCCACAGACAAAAAATATAATTTGTGCAGTGGTGAGGGTGAGGTGGCAGCAGTTGTTTACATGGCAGGATACTCATTTTAATTTGTAATTTTTCTCATTCATGTTTCCATGAAAACGTATGTATTACTACTTGTAAGTTGTAGGCAACTGTTAGCTGTATAAGTATGGTAATGCACAGAGCAATTGTCAATGACTGCAGCCTCATGTTATGTCTTAAAGATTTCTTCCCACGCATCCCAGAGTTTTTATGCAGTATCATTATATGGATTAAATGCACACAGTTGTAAAGTGTCCTACCACCCCTTTTTTAATAACTTATTTCCCTTTTAGTTAAACGATTACCTGTATTTCTGAAGGTCAAATTGTAAGTACCAGAAATGTCACAGTTAATTCACAGTAGTTAAGATAGGCTAGGTGACAGTGCAAATGATTTCTGAAAAGGGGCTGTCTTGAAAGCTGGATAGGGAGTTCATAGGTTCATAGGCTCATAGGCTGGTACTAGGCTAACTGCCGTTGCAGGCCATTTTAAGCCTAGCCACTTACCCCTTGTGAGAATCAAACCCTACACCTTCTGCTCGTAAGGCAAACACCTTAACCATTACGCCATCTTCCCACCTTGGTTGGATGTCGTGACCTACTTGTTGCATTTGATCCTGCAGACACTGATCTGGCAGTGCTGCATGAACGTGATCGCGACCTCGAGTGAGAAGTTCTACTAGGTGTAGATAAACACTGACAAGGCCTGCATGAAATCTATTGTGTTTGCCCCCCCCCCCAATTAATTACAGTACTTTCTTGAGAAGCAGTTGTACTCTCATGTGATCTGACTCCAAGTGTCCAGACAGCACCCAGTCCTCTTCCCCTTCCAAGACTGACACCTGCTTGAGTCTAGTTATTCCTAACTATTGTATGAATGGAGATGGCCACATGTGCTTGACGTGCCACAGTACTATGCATCACTGTGATTTTGGCATTATCCCTACTCTGGAAATCCTCACAACTACCCTGGAAGACTCTAACCATTTCCAACTGACTCTCTGTAGCAGTGTCCAGAGCCATAGCAATGTCATGGCACAATTGCTGCTGGGTAGCGAATGATTTTCTTGTTTCCCAGGGTATCTGTAACAAAGCCTGGCTCCCCGTTGTAAAGGTGACACTGTGGACACTGTTACCTCTGAATGTCTGCAGTCATCCTTAAAGTGTCCAACTGCATTTGGAGATACTTGGACAAAGTGCATTATTGTTCCTCCTGTACAAGCATGAGTGCAATGTCAGCATGTGCTGGACTCTGTGATGCACTGTTACGTCCTGCAGAGTTACTAACATGTTACAGGGTGTGAGATTCTGTTATTAAATTTGGGGGCTACAATATCACCATCACCAAAAGCCAGTCTGCTGTTGGTATCCTCAATGGTAACTGGTTTAGTGGAACAGTTTGTTTCTGCTCATGAACCTATAAAACAAATGGAATACATTACTAATCAAGAAAGAACATACATTATTATATGCTTATTAAGGAGTTGGAGGGGGAACACTTCCTTTGTCATTCTGTATAGATGTGGAAGGCTCATCTATTATAGTAATTACCATGGGCTTAATGTAATTATTCCATGCCAGCATTCAGTTTTCTTTATAAATAAATAGTAATCTTTTTAAATCAACTTTTCTGAGCAAATGGGAGTTGCTGCCACAGCCACTGGTAACAGCTAGTGTCCACACCACCTTAGATTATTCTGGAGTCATCACCATCTGTATCACAGCAATCCCCACAGATAAAAAGGATGTATTCTTCATCTGGTGTTAACCGAATAACTGTTGGAGCCTCCCGGTACTGTTATTGGCAGTTGCATTCTGCCTCGCCTTGCTTCTAGCTTGCCCTATCATATTCATTTGCCCACTTCTTGCGCTGTGTTAATGTGTGGTTTCTGCCACCTACATCATCTGTCAAACAACACAACAAAGACAATGTGCGCCCTCCACTCTCATATAACAAAGTTAACACAAATATGCACATGCAAAATCTCAAGGTAAAGGTATGTTATATTAAATGTCTGCAGCCACTCACAACAGTAAAGCAATCACTTTTAGCACATTTATGTATTCATAATGTCATTTTTTTCATTCTTCTGTGACACTCCAAAATTTTCAAGAAAGGACACATGTATGTACAGCCAAGAACACATCCTTACTTCTTCAGTACTTCACAATTAAAACACATATATGTATGCACAACACATACATGTATGTACAGCCAAGAACACATCCTTACTACTTCAGTACTTCACAATTAAAACACATATATGCATGCACAATCACTTCAGGACACCAAACTAATGATTTTATCAGTGTTCACTAATAATTTCCTACTGCCGTTGTGATGATTTCCCAGCTACAAATGACACCTTTACACTATTATTTATTTATTGATATTTGTTAACCAGGTTGGTCCAACTGGGTTTGTGGGCCATTTTCAGTGGAGACCTGTGGAGAACAGCTCCGTTAAACACACAGTTTACATAACAAGATCATTACATGACAAGAAAAGACAAATCTAATCTAATTAATAAAAATACAAGTGGAAACATATAACATGGTGATGCAAAAATCATACAGTGTAAAGGTAAATAATTTTCAGAAGTAACAATGTATTTACATATTTACAAGAAAAGTTTAATCATCAGGAAAAAGGAATCAGAGAATAGAATGTGGTAGAGGCATACAAGCTGAATGGGGTGGTGAAAGTTTAGGCTGGGGCTTGGCAGGGACAGATTTTAGTGTTGAGTAGGTGAATTTTAAGTTTTTCTTTAAAGTAGGGTAGATGAATGATGGAACATATGTCTCTGGAAGATTGTTCCAAGCTTGGGTAATGGAATATTTATAGAGGAGCTTACATATTGTTTTTTTGGGTTGGTAAATATGTAGTAGTAACTCATTAGAGGAGCTGTAGTAGTAACTCATTAGAGGAGCAGAGAGTATGAGAATGAGAATGGCTAGAGATGACAGAAGTGAGAGCAGGGCAGGATGAAGGTTTGCAGAGAATGGTGTGTAGCATCTGAAGTTGAGATAACAGCAGTACATGGGGGAACTCAAGCCAATGCAGAAAATTTAAGGATAGGCAGTGATGTACATTATATGGGGCGTTAGTGACGAATCTAGCTATCTTATGGTACGTTTGCTGGAGTTTAAGACTGTAGTTTGAAAGTTGGTAACACAGGGCTGCATAAGTGAAGGAGGGTAGAAGAAAGGCTTGGGCAACGGAGAGTCTTGGGTTTGGTGTTAGGAATTTTTTGTTACGGTAAAGTAAATCCAGTTTCTGCTGTGTCTTTGTTATACTTTGAAGTATATGCATATTGAATTTGAGTTCATCGTCACTGATTACGCCCAAGAGTTTAGTGTGAGCTTCAGGTTTGATTAGTGTTATTTGAGGAAGTGATGGTAAAGGTGGATTTATGGAGAGCGAGTGAGCGGGGAAGAAATAGTAAGAGTTTGGTCTTTTTAGGGTTAAGGATGAGAAGGTTACTGGTTAGCCACTGTTCAGTAGATAGGAAGACTTGTAGAGTATGATTGTGGAGGTCAGAGATGGAGATGAGAGTAGAATCGTTGGCATATTCATTATAGCCATGATACCATGCTCATGATATCCATAACAAAGATTTCTTCAGTGTTTTTTCTTTATTTTAAGAAGTCCATGGTTTCTTAAGACATTTGCCAAGTAACTCGAGTAATCACAAATTAAGAAGGCAGTATGCAACTATTTTACATAAAGTCAGATCCATTCAGCAGTTGTAAAAATGAATATTCTCCAAAAATCCTATACCAATTTAATGCTATTATTATTAACATACCAAATAAATTCTTTAAAAAAATGAGAACACAACTAACAAAATTCATACGGCATCCAAAAAGTACTAGAATAAGTTACTGCAAATTAACACTACCTAAAAAGAAAGGGGGGCTTGGACTTCCAGACTTATAATTATACTATGAGATCATAAGTGCCAGTTGTATTATCCAAATAGCAAACTACGTTCTAACAAACAGTGAGTGGTACCTATTGTGGATAAAACTGTATTACCAACACATAATCTCAGCAAATATAAATCCTAAAGCTATTCCCTTTATCAACCAAAAGATCCTTAAGTCACTTAAACTCTACCCAGTAATTAAAAATAAAAGTATAATATTCCAGAAACTAATAACATCCCTACAACTCAAAGATACCTTTATCTTCCTACAACCAAGCCATCTTAATCCAAACCTAAAACTAAGTAATTCTATGCTAGAAATAGATCAATATCCTATAACAAAAAAAATTCACAGTTTGGGATTTCTATCAACTAAAAAAACTTTTGATGGAAAACATTAGAAATAGCCTGAGAGTAAGTAAAAAATATAATAATTAGGCAAATACTTCTCTTAGTCAACTTGATAACCTCAATTATAAAAATTAATGAACAGAATATTAACTTATCCCAGCTGATCCAAAAATGCTACTTTTGATGTCCAAAATGTTATCAAATACTTACAGATTAATAATAAAAATTAAATATCAGAACTCACTTCTATACTCAAAGAACTGGGAAGAAAGGAACAACAGCATTACCCCAAAGCAAAAAATAGCAGCAAAAGAACACACCGTGAAACTGACTCCTTTCAAAAAGTTAATATATACTCAAACGTGATAAATAATAATGCTTACCATACACCTGTCCTCCTAAACAAGATTGATCCTACACACTCTCCATACTGTCCCTTCTGACCTACAATGGTAGCAGACACCCTGTATGTTTTTGGAGCTGCAAAAATGTATATAAATTGTGGTGTTCGCTTGATCTAAATTGGAGAAAAAAGGTTACACGAAAACAACTCTGTCGTGGGAAACTGCAATACTCCGTATAATTTAGGACAATCTCACTTATATGAACAAACACATCTTAATTACACTGTGTGTTCTATGGAAATTTTACTAGCAAAAAACTGGCTGGACAGATCTAAAATTACATGGGAAGATTTTATTTAAAAATTTGGCTACAAAATACATACTAGCAAGCAAATTAATTACAAAAAGTCAAAAGAAACTCATATACTACTGGAACTATTGGAAAGCACTACTGGATACTTTAACATAAAAACATATAAAAAAGCAAAGAATTATGAAGGTCTCTGATCATAAAAGGACTGCATATTAATCACCTCTTCATGACATATAAACTTTAACTTGTAATAACTCCAGAGGGGAGTAAAAGGTAAACTAAGGTGACATCAAAATGTAAATAGTGTACCTAGTTACTGTTTTGTTAATATGTAGCTGTATGTTCTGTATTAATAAACAGCCCAACAAAGGGTATATTAACAACTTCTGTGTTTCTATAAGGTACTAAGACAAGCTTAACTAGTACTATCAAGTAAAAGGTATAGTAAATGATGATGTACCCTTTAGGGTTACATACTGTTAATCTTTTAATACTTGTATATGGTCAATTGTTAATACTGATGATTCATACCCATATGACCTGTGCTGTTATTACAATAAGAAAAAAACAATAAAAATCTTATTTGAAAAAAATAAATTAAAATCAGGTCCATTTACATGTTTTGCATATAAATTAGTCTCTTTTACGCTCATCTCTATGAATCGCAGTAATATGCAATGTGTATGGCCACTTATGCAAGTAAGTCGTTCATTTTTGCTCATGAATGCTAACTCGAGTTCACCTGAACATGCTGCAAAAAGTGGCAGAGTCTGCAGCATGCCTCAGCATGATACAAGAACATGTGAATATGCTCAGTTATGCACAAATGTGATTATATTCAGAAAAAAAATGGAGTCATATATATAACAGTTTGCACAACCATAAAGTGTAATCTCTACCCATCTAACATTATCTGGCACACCTTCTCACCTCAAACCACTCAATACTTAATAAAAGCTGGTCATCACACACACACACACACACACACGGGAATCTGTATCCTCTCCCAAAAAATATTACTGCTGCTACAATGAATGAATATATGACATTCACATGTAATGATTCCAAAAAGACAGCTAAGGCAAGGTATAGCACCAGCAGCAATTATAAGTTGTTGCTCTTCTTTTGGCTTTTCCCGGTTAGGGGGTCACCACAGCGGAACTCCGGTCCGCTAATGATTGGCAGTAGATTTTTACAGTGCCGAGGTGCCAGCTCGACGCCCAGCCTTCAACGAAGGCACGCCCATTCTATGCATGTCTTTCGAACACCACTCGACCGCGGGGAGGATATGCAGACTCCACACAGAAGGTGCTCCAGCCGAGAATCGAATGGGAGGACCTCTGAGGCGACAATGCTACCGCTGCAAAACGATTACTATGCATCATATAAATAAAATGTGAATGTAATCCTTTAAAAAACATGTATATGACAAAGCATTTTTGGCTAAACCAAACTTGCCAGTAACACTACTTGGTCTAATTCCCCTGTAGTTAAATGGGTTTGGTTAAGGTGGTGTCACATTCCACAGTGAATTGCTCTGAACCTGGCAAACACAGCCCTTCATACTTTCTTCATTCTGGTTCTGGCCCTTCTAAAGATGGCAGCACTTGTTAAGGCACAAGGCTGCTCTCCTCTCCAATCTGGTCTTATAAGGAGACCAAAAACATGGTCTACCCTCTCAGAGAGCCATATTCTGGAAAAAGTTTGAGGTGTTCACTACAGTTTCAGTTTGGAAAAAGATCAATATCTGGAATGAGTTGGGTAAACACCTGGAAATCCTGAGAGGGATCGTCCACTCTGTCCAGTAGTGCGGTCACAGGGACTACAACCTACAGAAACATAGGCCCAACCATCTGGCTGAGTAGGTTGACCAGGTACAGGCAAGAAGTCCACAATTCTATATCAAGTATAAAATAATTTTTTTTGGAGGAGGTTCCATTGAACATAGGTTAATGATAGGTTTAAAATATAAGAAGGTTGTATAATTAAAGGTACCTGCTAGGAGAAATACGTGTACCTTCATAAATGTTATTGCTATAATGCAGAATAAAGTTTAGACATAGCTGTGCACAAAACTGCATCTGAATACAAACATGGAATGTGCAAGTGATGAAAGTAATTGTAAGTCTTTTTTCTTTTTTAGAGTTAAGCAACAGTACTGCATGTAACTATATGTAAATATATTTATGTATGGCACCAGTTTCTCATTCAAACATTGTAAGTTTGTAGTGAATTATCTAGATTATTATAATGGCAACAAATCAAATGCAGTTTATTTAGGTTTTCTGTGAGGGTTGTTTTTGCTTCCATGTTGGCAAAACAACCAGAAGACTTTCTCAGCGTATTAAAGAACACTGTTTAGCAATTAGGAATATCAATCTTAAAACCGCCTTACCAAAACATAGTATAGTTAGAACAGGTAATGCTATGTTTAAATTCATTGTTTTAGAACACATTAAAGTTTTTTTTAGAAGTTAAGGGGCTCAGATGGCAGTTGTTTTTAAATTCTGACGTACTTCCTGACTTAAATGATAACATGAATATTAAATGTGCCTTGAAATACTATAGCTATGAAGTTACGTCATTTTGAGCACTTTATTGACTGGTTTAGTTTACCATTTAGATACTTATATGGTTTACAATGTTTGTAAGTTTTTGTGAAGAAAATTAGAATAAACATTCTAAACTGAACTGTTCATCTGGTTCTTTTCCCCATAGGACATGACGTTTGTTCATTTATGACAGTGCAGTTCTTCATTTTTGGTGGTTTTTTTTTAATATATGCATATACACACACGTGTGTGTGTGTGTGTGTGTGTGTGTGTATATATATACATATATATATATATATATATATATATATATACATACACACACACACACACACACATATTACGTGTATATGTGTATATATACATATGCATACACAATACACATATATATAATACATATATATATATATGGGTCTACTTTGATTCACTGAAAACTCATTTCAATGAATTTCAAAACACTCACACCAACTCGCTGAGAGCTCAAATCACTGAAAACTCATTTCACTGAATCAAATTTCACCGAATGCAAGCACTGTTGGCCAAATACAATGTTTATGCCCTCTTCCCCACTGTAGTGCGACCCTGGAGTTAGTATATATAGTTAAGGGGGGTTTAGGGGGCACTTTTGGTTTTATATTCTTAGCTTTCAGTGAAATGAGATTCATTAATATAAAAGCTAAGTAGGTAGGGGGTACGCCCCCCACACGTCCAATGAGTTTTCAGTGATTTGAGCTTTTAGCGATTTTTGGAGGGCGAATTGAAATTCAGTGAAATGGGTTTTCAGTTAATCAAAGTATATAAATATAGACACACACACACACACACACACACACACACACACACACACACACACACACACAGGTTTACTATCAAAATCTCGAATGTCAAAACACATTTTGTACACAAACACTGAAAAATATTCAGAATTCCTGAATACTAAATAGGTAAACATATTGAAAACACATCAATTCAAAATGATCGAACCAATGGCTTGACATTTCCGAAGGTATAGCGCCTGAGACTTACCTGCCTGCTTCCTAGCAGTAAGAATATACACAGTTCAGTACTGCACATCACTTTAATTCACGTTTTTGCAGTCCCCCTGCACCCCTCACACCCCCTGCAAATTATATATTCCAACTCCAAGATCACACTACAGTGAGGAAAAGGGCACATTTACATATGCATACTGTACTGCAAACTCTATTCATAACACTGACGTCATATAAGTGAATGCACAGTGGTATTCGCTAAAGGATATTCGCAGAATTGCAGTTTGGCAATACAGGAATCAGCCAACACACATTCGGCAGTCCCAAGTTTGACTAACTGCACTTCTACATTTTG
>NC_056731.1:930432526-930560026 GCF_019279795.1 Protopterus annectens | reverse complement strand
AAAGATAGACTTCATCAGAGATGCAAACCGACATGAAACCAGTGTTAAATACAAAAATTAACCAATCACATTTAAAACTCAACACAGTAAAACATTTAAAAATATCAGTTTAACCCTTTATTTGTCAACAAGCCTTTGATCACTTAGAAAACATTTTATGTTGATACTCTCGTTTAACCTTGGAAATTGATCTGCTACCAACTTATTCTGCCACTCCGTCTCCTTCTTTTCTATCAAATTCTTGCAATTCCCACCTCTAAGATACAACAGGACCTGTTCCAACATAGCAAATAACTTTTTATATTTTCTAAACCTACCAGAATGTCTAAATAGGGCATTGTTACAGTCATTGTTTTTAATAGCGTATGCGTGCTCTTTGATTATTTTTCCTAAACTAATCATAGTCATACCCATGTAAAAATGTTGATATCCAGAGCACATCCAGAATCAACTCCTCTAGAAAAACAGTTAAACATGCATGGAATTTTCATCATATACTGAAAATGTTCCAAAGTAATGTAAGGTACTTCATATATAAATCTACAGGTGGCATAAGAACCATATCTAAATGTACCTAGACTTTTTTGTGTAATAGGTGAAAGAATTTTAGTACTATCACTCTGCAATAGTTGTTTAATACTAAAATTCTTCTTGTATAAAAATAATGGATACCGTTCAACCATATTAGACAGGTCACTTTTGCCTTCAATGATTTTCCAATTATTATAATATCCTTTATTTTAGTCAACTGATATAGCTATACGACACTGAGATATCAAATTATTGTCTCCAGTTTGCTTCCCTTCTACACTAGCATTATGAACTTTAGTTTTACCACGTCTTTTAACTAATATGGGTCCAAACTGATCTTTCCTTTTTAAAACAGACTTTATTAGCGATTCTTTCTAAACTGTTTAAGTTATACCCCCTTGCATAAAACAATGAAGTAAGAAAACTTATCTCTTCCTTAAAATCGCCATCCCAACTTGTCATCCTAGAGGCCGCAATAAATCAGCCACTGGGAATGTTCTTCTTAATGAAACCCGGATGGTAAATTTGATAGTGAAGATAACCATTTGAGAAAGTGTTTTTGCAGTGCATTTTACTAACAAATAATACTGCTTGTGAGCCCCAATTCTAATTTAGCATCTAAAAAACAGACAGCATTTCCTTTATCTCCCAAAACAAACCTCAAAAATCCAGCATTTTCATTTAAATTATCTTCAAATCTTTGACATAAAATGATAGCTATGGGAATACCTAAAATTTTCCCTAGACTAGGCTGTTCTACTAACATAAAGTTATATTCATTCAAAGTAATACCGTTTAGCTGTAACATTTCAAACAAGGACTCATCTATTAACTTAAACTTTTTATATACATCATATAAGGGTATAACTTGATAAAACATTTCATCACTTAAAGACATTTCCATAATAGTCAAACACTTCTCATGTTCCATTACAACTACACCAGTAACCCTTATCTGCCTTCATTATTATAACTTGATGTCTGTTCTTAAGTTCAGTCAAGGCATCGGTTTCGGATTTAGATAAATTGTGCCATTTAAAGGTGTTCTTTTTATTTAATATTTCTCAAATATCATTGTCACATACTTTCAAAAAAACAAGGGCATTATGTAGCGTCAGATTAAAGACACCTTTCTTTCTCAATAATCTAGTTATCATCATTATTAGTACTTGAGATATTATTTAAAATATATTTTAAATTTCATTTTCTCAAACATAACCTAAAATCAAGCAATACATTAGATAAATTAGCCCTATGTGTGGGTATAAAGGAAAATCCCTTCTAAAAGACTCAAATGGCTGCGAGAAAATTAAATTTTAGACAAATTAATTAAAAACAGATCAATGTTGCTCTCAGTGAAATTCTCTATCACTGGTTCCTGCCCCTGTTTTGTCTTCATCTTCTTGCTCAGTCTCTGCTGATCCCTCGAAAGTTTCACTCAAAGAGGTCTCATTTAATACAGTATAATTCAATGGCACTGTACTTGCTGATATATCATCACTGATACTACTGGAATTAGATATGGCGTTGTTAGAATCCCCATTAAAGGATGGAAATTCATCTAAAGAGGAAACAGCTTGACCAATACTATCGATGTTAATTACATACTGTCCGAGGGGGGAAATGTTAGATATATTTCCTTTAGACTAAAGTATATAGGCTTGGTGGTTGCTTGTTTTACCTGGAAACAATGGCTGCAAAGTGTCTAGTAATTTTGGCGGAAATACTATCACAAAAATACTTAAAGCTGTTAAAAAGAAGGAGGTTTCTGTATATCGGCATGTAATAACCGAATCGCGGACCTTAAGGACTCAAGTTTATGCCGATTATATTTCATTAAACTTTTCAAAACTTGTAAACCAGCTTTGTTATAAATATGGCACAGTTCTTTATAAATCTGACTGTTTTTAATTATTCTATTTGGAAATTTGTAAAAGTGCAACTCTAAAGAACAATCTCAAGCTGGATGCAGTGTAGTAAATAAAAATTGTCATATTCAATGTTCTTATAAGAACTTAATCTTTCAAATTTATAAATGAAAGACTTGCAGTCAACTGAGGCATCTTATTTTAAATTATTTGTTACATTACCCACTAGAACATCATAACTAGCTGCATAACCGTCCATAAACCGGTTGCTAATATTTTCAGAAAGAACTTGCTCCAGAAATTCAAAATTCATTGTCAGTGATGCAACTAGAGTGCTGTCCAAGTCACCATAACCTTGAATGTTCAACTGTTCATCTCTAAAGACAGACAACGAGTTTCCAATGTTCTGTAATAAATCTTGACCCTTATCTACAGTATCAGCCAGCAATCAGAAACTGGAAAGAACTTCAGAATATACACGGTGTAGCAATAAATCCATCATACTCTGGCTTGCACAGCCCAAATCAGCTTGAAGTCGATCACCCATAGTACCATAACGGAACTACTACTTTTGAAATAAACGTCCAAAGAAGACACAAATACTACATAAAATACAGAACTTCTTGCACATTGGATAAAAAAACATCTGAGAAAATAATTTAGCACTTTTGTTCAAGTTTAATCTTTGAACTTCTTCAGAGAAGGAATACTGTTATCAAAAAAAAATCTCCAAAACTTTACAGCTGACGCCACTTCCTGTTTAGTACCATCTAAATGCATACTTAATGTTAACATTATCATTTAATCCAGGAAGTGTGTCAGCGTTTAAAAACAACTGCCATTTGAGCTCTTGAACTTCAAGTAATGTGTTAACAAAATATGTATGTGTGTATATATATATATATATATATATATATATATGGGTCTACGTCAAATCATCGAAGTTTCAGAACATTGAGCATCATATTTGTATGTGTATGTGTGTGTGTATGTATGTGTGTGTATATATATATATATATATATATATATATATATATATATATATATATGTGTGTGTGTGTGTGTGTGTATAAACATATATATATATATATATATATATATATATATATATATATATATATATATAGTAAGCCATGGTGGTGCAGAGGTAGCGTTGTCGCCTCACAGCAAGATGTTCTACCGAACAATTCTTCTGTGTGGAGTCTGCATGTCCTCCCTGCGGTCGAGTAGCATTCAAAAGACATGCATGAATGGGCATGCCTTCGTTGAAGGTTGGGCGTTGAGCTGGCACCTCGGCACCATAAAACTCTACTGCCAATCACTAGCGGACCGGAGTTCCGCTGTGGAGACCCCCTAACCGGGAAAAGCCGAAAGAAAAACAACAACATATATATATATGCACATGCACACATACACACACACACACACACACACACACACACGTATATATGTACATATATATGCTCTTTACAAGTATCTTTGAAGCTTTTAATGGTTTCTAAATTTTGGATGCCAATGGGCAGGTGGTTCTGTTTAGCAGGTTCCAGTCTAGAGAAGACATTCTCAACTACAGCAGTTTTAAATGGATGGTTTACTCAACAGAAATTGTACATCTGAGTGCATAAAGGTTGTCTTGTAAAGGCAGTTTCCTCCTAAAGGGGGGCAATGACCATGTTTTAGAATCATGTAAATTAGAGAACTTAGAAGAAAAGTGAACCTATTAGGCACTGAATGCTAACTGGAATTTCTGTAGCAAACTGCAATGCTACATCTGGAGTGGGGTCTGCTAATAGAATTTTTAATCTGCAGATTTTATTCTCAGCAGTCTGTATTCTCTGAGTATTGAGGGCTCAATGCATAATGAGAAAAGGAATGCCATATTCCGGGTTGGTTATTAAAATATTTTTAGCAAAGGCCATGTGAGCAGTAAGTGAAAGGAGGGGACTAATCCTGCAACACAGTTTGAACTAAGAAAGGACATTATTGTTACAATATCTGTATGTGTGTGGAAAAGAAAAAGGTACAATTAAGTTTTAGGCCTAGGTACCTCTACTCCGTGACATTAGGTATTATGTTCCCATTAAGATCTGTTAAGAGAATAGGAGGGATAGTGGGTAATACCTTGGCTAAGACAAAGACAGTAGCATCTACATGACCAGTGCACATCTTCCCTTGATGACCTTTAAGACTAGCACACCTATTTACTCTTATTTATATATCTAAAACAGGTTTTACATTGGCATGTAAATAGAGTTAAATTTACAGCCAAAGTAGCATTCCTGAATAAAATAATTTTAGATGGATCTCTTAGCCGACAAAAGTTTTCTTACCTTAGCATTTGCCTGACACAGACTTCCTGCAGCAGAAGCAGTGCACATAAAAGTTAGGCATTTATCATATCACTAAGTCTGTAAGAAGAAGGTCCATACTCTGTAACCAAGAGAACTAATGCTATAGTCATTAGGACCACTCAGCAGTTAAAACTGTCACAGGTTATCAGAAACTCTCCCTTTTCACCATCAAGCACTGTGGAAACTATCTTCAAGTTCTTTAGTTATAGAGGCTGAGCAAATAAAATAAGAGAAAGAAAGAAGGCACCATATCAAATGCAATGAAAGTAGGTAGGGGGCAGAAAAAACCGGGAGAGCATGTCATAAATGATGTACCATCTGTTTACAGATCCATTATTATAGTAATCAGTTAACTTTCACTGTAAAGACAAAAATGCATCAGTTTGAGTGCAAACCATCTCAGCCTTTCCTCTTTCTACATGATTTAGTCTGTGAAGGAAATACAAAAGTTATGTCATCATAACAATAGATCTGTGTTGTCTGTCTCAGTCTGGTTCAACCTGTGGGACTTTGGATCTGACTCTGATCCAATACCAGACAATTCTAAACTCTTTAGCTCATTTGGCTCTGCCTCCCTTACCTATAAACTCCCAGCTCCTCCTTCAGTTACCCAGATCAAGTTTGCCCCAAGAAAGAAATCACCAAGAGAAACTCATAATTTTGAAAAAGCACCCTCCCAAAAAATGGGTTATGACAACCAAGGAGAATGCGAGACTCCAGAAAGTGAGCATAACGACCTCTAATGTAAGGTCACTTGAGGAGGAATACTTGCCAAGTCAACAAGAAGATGGGGACAGGAGGGTAGGAAGGTGGAACCAGATAAAGAAACAGACAACACAGATCTATTATTACGGTCAGAGTCCCCAGCCACAGAAAATTTCCTCGGGAGGAACCAAAGAATATATTCTGCAACACAGTGGAGCCAAAGAAGCTCTGGATCTAGACTGAATATTCAGCTTATAATGCGACACAAAGGTGTGGTGACCTAGCCAAGTAGCTGCTGCACAATTATCATCCAATGATATTCTAGAAAGAAAAGCTGTAGAAGTAGCCATAGCCCTTATAGCATGACCCTTAGGCTTGTGTAGAAAAGTCATGCCTCTCACGGCATATGCAAATAAAATACCATTTGACAGCCACATGGATAAATTTACTTTAGGAAACAGGTGAGCCCAGCCTGGATTTTGAAAAGGAAACAAACTACTGACTGGATTGTCTGACAGCTTTGGTATGGTCCAAATAAAATCCCAACTGCCTATGTACATCCAAACAATGCTAGAGGTTTTTACCTTTGCTGAAGATATTGGGAAAAACACAGGAAGGTGAATATCATCCACGGTGGTGCAGCAGTAGCTTTGTTGCCTCACAGCAAGAGGTTCTCCCATTCGATTCTCGGCTGGAGTGCGGGGAGTGCCTTCTGTGTGGAGTCTGCATGTCCTCCCCAAGGTTGGGTGGGCATACGAAAGACCTGCGTAAATGGGCGTGCCTTCATTGAAGGTTGAACATCGAGCTGGCACCTCGGCATTCGTGAAAATCTACTGCCAATCATTAGCGGACCAGAGTTCCGCTGTGGCGACCCCTAACCGGGAAAAGCCGAAAAGACCAACAACAACAACAGGAAGGTGAATAGAACTGTTGTTATTCTCGGAAGTTACCTTTGGCAGAAAAGAAGGATTCTCACAAAAAGAACCCCTATATTTATGGAACAACACATAAGAGGGTGAAGAATCAAGAGCTTGCAACTCTGAAACCCTTCTTGCAGAAGCAACAGCCATACAAAACTAAAGTTTTCCAGTACAAGAACTTCAAATCTGATGTAACTGAAGGATCAAATGGAGGGCCTGCAAGAACCAGTAGAAGGAAGGGCAGATCCCAGGAAGGAACCGGATCCTGTATTATAGGATGGAGTACAACTGTACCTTTGAGGAATGCCCTGGAGATCTTGAATGGAGCCAGAGACACACTATCACTGCCAACATAAAAGCGAGAAATGGCGCTAACTGCACTTCAATAGTAGAAAACCTAGAACCTGAATGGAACTCAGCAAAAAAATCCAAAATGGATTCTAAAGAGGCAGAGAAAGGGTCAAGTCCGCGAGCCTCCACCCACAGCAAAAGCCTTTTCCATTTACTGGAATACACTTTTCTACTGCTGGATTGCTTCTGAGAAGATGACGATGTATGAACAGCTGCATGTGAAAGCTTGGTACTTCTGGCCATTAAGGAAGCTGGAGGAAACATCAACTTGAGGGACTGAAGACTGTGGGGTGGTTCAGGCCTGTTGAATGAGGAACAAAACCTGGAATGGGATCCAGTACCTGGGCGGGAGGGCGTACTTCAGAAGAAGCCAAAAGAAGGGAAACTACACCTGATGAGGCCAAAAGGAGGTAATGAGGATCACTGTAGCTCTGCAGTAGGAGCTGTAGCTCTGCAGTAGGTTGCTTTCTAGAGAAACTTTATCATCAAAGGCACTGGGAGAATAAGCGTAAAGAAGCCCCGGGGACCAAGCAAGCACCAAAGCATCGCTGGGTCATGGTCCTGGAAGGGAAATAATGGAGTAATAGCTGCTGCACTTGGTGTTGGACAGGGAAGCAAACAGATCGCAACATGGAGTACCCCACTGCTGAAAAATCTGAACTGCCACTTTCAGATTTAGGGACCACTCATGAGGCAACAGAATGCTCCTGCTGAGACTGTCATCAGGAATACTGGACTTCTCAAAGATACTTGGTGCCACCAAAAACTGCTGAGAAGATATTGTCCACTGCCAAACTCTCGTGGCCTCCCGGCAAAGAGGATAACAATGTTTTCCCCATTTGTTGAGCTACCAGAAGACAGTCATATTGTCATTCTGTATTGCAATTACATCCCTAGGCAGGGCATCCTGAAAAGCCTGCAATGCAAGGAGGACTGCCCTCATCTCCAGAACACTGATATGAATTTTGGCCTCAGCAAAAGACCAGGACTCTTGATCCATCTTACCTTAGAAATGCCTCCACCCCAGGAAGGAGGCCACCATGGTGACTTTAGCTGAGGGAGAAGGGATTACAAATGGTCTCCGTCGTTTACCAAGGAAGACTGCAACAACCAGTGAGTTTGCTTGTGACACACTTTCATTAATCGTACTGAGAAATTCAAAGGATGAGTAAGGAAAAACTACTGAACAGACCAAATCCATTGTAGAGCCCTCATGTGACATCTGGCTAAAGGAACCAACCCCTACTGATGCTACCATATAATCCAGAAGCTTCATAACTACATGCACTGGTAGCTTTGGAGTTGTAAGCACCGGCAGGGCCTGAGCCCGAAGGCCGAAAAACTCTGGAAGCCTGGGAGCCTGGCGATTTGGTAGATTGTGTCTAAATGACACTCTATGAACTCTAAAATTTGTACAGACTGAAGGCCCGATTTTGGATAATTGACTGTGATGCCTAAGTTGTTGCACAGCTGGAGTTAGGAGTCCCTGGCCGAGATCAACAGTGTCCTTGTGGCGGTGGTGAGGAGTCAATTGTCCATGTATGGAAAGACCTTAAATCACTGCAGCCAGAGCTAGGCTGTGATCACTACCATGCACTTGGTAAACACCTGGATGGAATGTGGTGAGACCAAATGGCAGTTTCCTGCACTGGTAATGACTTCCCCCATTCAGAAGTGAAGAAATCACCTGGAATACTTATCTACCTTGATGTGATAAAGTGTCCGTCCTAAGGAGGCAACATGGACTGCAGTGTGACCACTGGGAACTTGATCTTTTCGATGAACTGATTTAGCTTGCTTAAATCCAAATTTGGTTTAAGGTTCCTTGTTTTTTTTTGGAACTACAAAGAACTGGAATAGATCCCGGATCCTATCTGGTCTGGTGGGACCTCCTGAATGATTCTATTTATAAGCAGTGTTTGAATCTCTACCACTGCATAAAGTCTGTGAAGGGGTGGAACATCAGATACATTTTAGATGACAATTTGGAATTTCTAAAAAGGGAATACAATAACATCTGGATACGACTCTTAGCACCCAGGCATCTGAGATGATGGCCTTCCAAGCTTTTGGATGGCGAGCTAGGCTACACCTGACTGCTTCCAGAGAAGAGCTGCTGGAAAAGCCCCGATTCTGCAGACAAACTGGAATACTGGAAGTTAACCTCAGTTCAGCAAACTTTAGAAAAATATCTGAAACTAAATTACTTTATAAGCTACTCAATAAAGAGGCTATTTCTGTTTTCAATGCAGCTATAGACACAAAGTCTGTACTAGGCACCTTTCCGTATTGTCCTTGGAATGAACTAATTGCTACTTTTGAAGCATGAAAGAATGCAATTGTTCTATGACTTCCAACATCTGCCAAAGATCTGAGCAAAAAACATTGTCTGTATATTTTCACAGGTAGATGCTAAGTGCTGCCAGCTTCAGCAATGGGGGTTTTGGCCTGGGAACTAGAAGTCAGAAGACCAGAAATGATGTCATTCTGCAAGCTATCCCAGCAGCAATATTTTAGACATTATTTTGAGAAGCCTATTAGTGAGACAGAGCATTCTGTCTTTGACCTGACAACAAGAACCATTCACCACATTTGCCTTGCTCTATATGAAGTAAGTTTCTAGGGAACATTATAACTCTCCTAGATACAGTCAGGAATACAGTGAAGCTTAGGTTAGATATTTTTCTTTATTTCTGTGAGCCTGAACTGCATTGTTATTTTAAATATTTCCTGTGGTTTTGAACTCTGATGTCACTGTGAATATATATTTAGTATTGTTTTGTTCTTTTATTATTTATTATTAAATATATTTAAACCTATATTTAAACCTTTCAATGTGGGTGATCTTTATAGATGTATTCAAGTTTTAAGAGTAATTGCATATTTATTTGGTGACACTTTGCACACTTCTAACAGCCTTGCTCTTGGTCAGACTACCATTTGTATTAGTATTAATATTACACAGTAAGACTGGATGCCCTTTGTTAAGGCCTTAAAGTAGCGGATAAGGAGTGACTGGTGGCAGTGGAAACTACCTTATAGTCTGGGCAGAAGGAGGCAGTTAGTAAACCTGTGCCAGCCTTTCCCAGGTAGGTGTGTGTGTGTGTGTGTGTGTGTGTGTGTGTGTGTGTGTGTGTGTGTGTGTGTGTGTGTGTGTAAATCAAACCTCAAAGAGTGCGTGTGTCAGCTACATGGGCAGGGACATGAAGCAATGGCTGGATGGAGAGAATGCTGGAGGTCTAGGTTTGGTCACTTAGCTCACTTGAGATGCCCTATCGGTTGCATTCAAGATAAGCCTCACTGAAATGTTGGCGATGGAAACTAGAGTAGACAACTGGTCTCCAACATCTTCTGTGTATCCGGAGACTGTTGGGGCTTCTCGGATCCAGTCTTGGGTGCTGGGGAGAAGCCACCCCAGAGACAGAAGCAGAAGAGCTCAGAGGATAGAAGTCCTTTCAACACTAACTTGGCCCTAAGCTTACTAATGGCCCTAGTGCCAAAACTCGCACAAATGGAGCATCTGGAATCCAGATGCACCAGATCCAAACAATAGACACATTTGAGAAGGCAACTTGTTCCCGCAGGAAATGTGCTTTTTAAAGCCCTTATCCATATATCTCTAAAAAATACATGAAGTACATCAAAAATAATAGTGTGACAAAAGGGCAGGAAGGGAAAAGTGACAATACAATGAAAACTATCTAGCTAATTACCGATCTACTTAACTATCTTAGAAAGAAAAAAGGGCAAAAGGGACTAAAAGGATAACTAACTAAGGGTAAGGGAACAATAAAATCTTACCAAATCACTTCACTAAACAGACATAGCAGAGCACAGCCAAAACCAGGCTGCAGACCTGAATGGTGGAAAACTAGACTTTGGAAACTGAAGGAGGATCAGGGGTTATGGGCAAGGAAAGTGGACCCAAGTGGGCTAAAGACTTTAGAATTGGCCATTGTCGGATCAGAGTTGGATCCTAAGTCCCACAGGTTGAAGCCAAATGCAGCAGACATTATCGGATCACTCAGTTTAGCTGTGATCTTTAGAAGCACTCTCAAAATTATGTACAAAAAGGTCTCTAAAGTTACACCAAAAACAATTGCATCAGAATATTTCTCATCCTCTTTAGCAGTAAGCACCACCACAGCCACACAGCTGACCAAAATTTACATGACTGCAATGCTGACTTCATGCTTTTCAAAAACTGTTTCTGATAAACATCCCATGAACAGCCAAAGGACTACTTAATTCTCTACTTTTTTGTCAATCTTTAAAAATATATACTATAAAATATACATTTTCTATTATGTCATAAGGAATGACTGAAAAAAACTTCTTCCTTGACATTTCTCACTTGTTTCTCATTTCTTTTGGTAAGCCATATAACTGTCTAGCATATTTTTCCTGCAAACTTTAATACTAGAAATGGCACTGTCTGTTTATAGATATTCACTTTATGCTTGGATTTATTATTACCCAGAAACTAATACTATAAATGTGCATCTGTCATTCTTTATTCCATTTATGTCATTCCTATGCTAATTTGCTCCCTAAATATTAACAAGTTTAGTAGTCTAATCAAAAGACAACAGAAAGGATTAAGGCTATTAGCAGCTAACGAGGTTCACCTGGTAGTCCCGAGTCCTGGGTTTATTTCCTTTAGTCTCTGTCTACTGTGCAACCCTAAGCAAGTCACTTAATGCTCCAGGCCACCACTGAAAATGGGCCTCAACCCAGGTGGACAGCCTAGGTAGCAAAATGTATGCACAAACAAAGAAATAAAAACATACATTAAAATTAAATAAGGCTCTCAAATGATAGAATGCTATATGAGACAAATATCTCTAAAAGGACCATTGTGAATTAAAAAGACATGGCAGCTTCCTGGCTATAGTTTCTTAAGAGGCACGGAAAAAAGGGAACTAAGCTTACTGCTTAAAATGCCATAAGAGTATCCAAACCATCTGTACTACAAAGTTTCACAGGTGCCACTGCTGCTATAAAATGAGTATGACCTTACCATTTATTTTTGGGGTGTCAAAGCAGCTGCAGTAATTTTTAATTCCTTACTTGACAGTATACAAGGGAGTACAATTACAACTCTGGGATGGGTTCTAAAAGCTAGTAGTGTATGAAAGAAGCAATGTATTCAGAGAACCCTTATCATACCATAAGGATGATAAAAGAACTTCACTGTGAAGAAAGAGCCAATTGTACCTTATACAACCTAGATGCAGTACACACAGCATATGTAAGAGAAAGGTGAAAATACAAGACAATATACAAGAGTGCATCAATGGACAGAGACAAAGGTTGTACAAAACGGCAGCATCTGAAAGAAACACATCATAGCGGCATATGATTAGTCAGTAGAAATACTAAACCACTTCACATCTGCAGCTTTTCCTCCTGTCGTCTGTACCTGGCCACAGTAATCAGCACATCTGTATAATGTATTTAGAACAATGTTGTTTGCAAGCTCACATCACCAGTCTTTGCCCAACTCTGCACTTTACATCAGGCAAAAACAATGCAAATTTGTGATTACAGGATAATATTAAACACTTGGACTTCAAAGCCATCACATGTAAAAGTCATGCAAGCCTCCTCAGAAAATTTAACCATCTTAAGGTATTATCAGGACTAAACAGGTGGCTTGGTGGGCCCACAGTGTTCACTCCCAGGCATACATCTCAACCTGGAAACATCAAAAATCTGGACAAAGGCCCATGAAAAGTAGGTACAACTGGTTAACTATCTGGACACTGACTATCATAAAATTTTAAAACATAATTATGTAGCCCCACCCACTCCAATGGAATTGTAGGATACCAACATTCAAATGCAAACTGAAGAACAGACAAAATATAAAACAAGTATCGTTCAGAAAAAAGCAAGATAACACAAAACCTGTTATTGTAACAACATTCTAAGCTTATAAGAACAATATTTAAAATTTATCCCTATTTTGGGGTTTTCGCTCCCCATTATTTAAGGCTTTACACAGATTTTTTTGTGTTGGGATGTTGAGAGGTGTGGTCAGTAATATACATTCCAAGGCAGTAACAACACTAGTATGACAACAATGCAGACATGCACAGATTCAAGCACTCTACTCCTGTATCATTTCTCACTTGCATGGCATTAGAATGCAAATAGCCTAGAAATCAGCTATAGCCATGTTGTAATACTTTCAGCACTATTGCTCTGCCATTCTGCAAACAGTGCTCCCCAATTCAGCAACAAGACACTCCTCCGAAAGAAAAGCCTTTAAACAAATATTCACATTCCTTCCAAAGCCTGGCTTCTTAGAGTCTTTAAATGCTTGCAGCTAAAAACAGCAGTGATCTGTGCTCATATACCACATCTTGTTGCTAGAGTGGATTGGTAATGCAGCAAAATGCCTCACAGACATGGATAAAGTCTTTAACTAGAGAGAGAAACAGCTAGCTGAACAATTTCCAACTACCTGTTCCAGCCAACTGGGAGGAGAGTGGGTGGGTGGAGCAGTCTGCTAGAACTTCTATCCTGATGATAGCTGAAACATTTCGAAAAATACCCAAAACATGGTTCCAGAATAAGTCACAACAAATCAGGATGCACAAGACAAAATTGCACTAATGGCACAGTCACACAGCTATATTATACTCAAAACTTACTTCTCAAACCAATAAGACAAATAACCTACACCATTACATTTTTATTACTTACGGAATGTGAACAAAATGCACATAGTATGAAGTGAAAATAAAGAATATCAAACCCGTAATTGCCAAGGATATTTACTTCCCCTCCCCACGTAAGTCCACTACATAATCTATGTTAACTTTGCCACGTCAGGAAAAAAAATGTAAAGTACTGCACACTATAAAAAGCATGAAAAGTACCATAAATAAACTTCCAGATTTGTAGAAAAAAAGCAGAGAAGTGTACAAAATCATCAATGCTGTCATCTCAGAAAACAAAAACTTGCTTTCTAAAAAGAACACACGCTTGACATCAAGAAACAAACTAAAATGCAGATTTACTGACTAATGACACTACAATATATAATGCATAACATATCACGCTTTTCAAGCAATTAATATATATCTATATTTTTTGCTACTAAAATAAATATAACAGCTAAAACAAATTTACACAGATTTTCTGCCCACCAAAGCAGTTGTTCCAGTCCCTTTCCCGAAGATCCCTCTTCTACCAATTCTAGCTCCCTGTTTTGAGATTTAGCAGCTTGGCAACACCAAAAATGCTTCTCTGGTTGTATTTACCTTCGAGCAACACTACTCTAAGAATCAAGCAAACGGGAGCAACCTTTACAGCTCTACACTAACCAGCAGGCAGGAAAGCAAACTAACATATGAGGAAAGCAAGATGCTAATCAGATCTGCAGAGCTGAGAGAGTGAAGTCTTGCATAATGTCAGACACAGTCTACTGAACAGGAATTAAAAAAAGCTAAAGGAGAAGGGGACAATGCAAGATTTTAACTACAATGCCAAAACAACTGTATTAAAATAGCTAAGTAAAGCACAAACAAAACTGAACCGCCACTGTGATACATAATAATTGACTCCCGCACAGACTCCATGAATTAAAAAAATTTTTTTCGAAAGCGACTAAAGCAGTATAAATAATTTCATGTACAATTTAAAATGAACTGTACTTGCTAGTCAGCTTCCAACAATTAGGCACAAGGGAGTGTATATGAGATGTATCATGTACTTATGGGAGTCGGGAAGCACTACTTACTCTTAGCCATTAATTTACTTTTATCAGTCATCACAGAATGCTGCTAAAACATATAGCCAACTGTTGGCTTGCCTTCACAGACACCAAGTCAACAAAACGCTCTCTCTAGTTGGCTGTTGCAAGTTGTTGCAGCATTAAAAACTTTTTTCAGTTTAAGCCCTCTAAGTCAGTCTGAAAGGAAGTCATGCACTGTCTCACAATGCGGATATCATTACACATGCCCCTGCATGTTGCAGGATATATTGGCAATGTGTGATGATAGCAGAGTTAAACAAAAATGTAAATAAAACAAAAAAAATCGGGATTTGAAGGGGCCACACAGGAATTCGTGGCACCCTCTTGTTTTGCTCCCCCCCCCCAAACGTAAAATACAGCACAATTTGGGACGGTTGAGAGGTATACTCCCAGGCCACTGTGCAATTCTTATATGGATGGATGTTTCCAAAATGGCAACTGAGATGTAAGGAGTTCTCACAGTGAGCTCCTTTTTTTTTCTCAATAAACATCTTTATTAAATTATCACATATGACATAGGCAATCCTACATTTATATAAATGAAAAACAAACATTGACACAACTTTAGTCGGAAGCATTATACATCACAGACACTATTGAAACAACTGTAGTTGCATACATTATACATCACTTATAATCTATCCAGTCATTGTCAGTTAAGCATCAGATGGCTCATTCAAACTCTGCCTCTTAAACCTCATTCCTTCTCTGCATATACCGTTCCCATAACTCCCATTTTTTCCTATGTAGTTTGCTCCTTCCCTTTTCAAAAAATCCCAATTCCAGTTGTTTTATCTCTCTTACTATATTCAGTACTTCTAATAAAGTTGGTCTAGACTTTGATTTCCATTTTATAGTAACTGCTTTTTTGGCGGCCACCATTAGAATCAGCAAGGCTTTACTATGTTTAGGCAATCAATTCATAGCTCAAAAAATCATCTCCCTATCAATCCAATCCACTCACCCAGCAACGAAGTCTGCCAGTTCACTACACTCCCAAAAAATATCTTCCTAACCATCTCTTTCAAGCTCGTCACACCTCCAACATTTGCTATCCACCTCAGGAAAAATTCTTTGGAGTCTACTTAGGGTATAAAAATACCTATGTAAACACTTCAAGAAAAGATTCTAAATCTTCTAGACTTTGTTGCATATTAGGGAGATGCACATATATCCCCCATTGTCTCTTTGTGAATTGCTTATCCAATGTCTCTTCCCAATCCTTTCTGAGCTCCTCTGACTGATTCTTATATTTATCATACAATACTTTTATATGCTCTACTAATTATTCCTTTTTTAATGGCAGCTTCTGCTCTAGATTCTATTAAAAACTCTACCAATACTGGTCTTTCATTTAACAGCCCCCTATTTCTTTCTCTTTGCCTATGCTCTGATATCAGTCCTTGACAGGGAAGGCAATCTCTAACCTGCAGTCCAAATAAATTCTTGGCCTCTTCCCATTCTATTACCTTTCCCTTTCTAGTTATTTGCTCCCAATATCTTGGTTCCTTTGCCAGTTTTCTCCAATAAATTCAAGCCCCCCTCGTGCCTATTATCCGTATTCCTCACCACAGTTATCCCTATTAGCAGAATTTCTTTTCTCCATTCTCATGCTGGTTTACTTCTTGGGCTACTCCCTGCTATTTTATGAATATAATACTCTGTATGGTTTTTGATGTTCTTCTTAAGAGTCGGCATCCAAAATCTCAACCTCCCCTTATTTCTTGAGCTTCCCTCTTGTATCACCATCATTCTTTTCCATTCTGAATTATAGTTTTGTGCTTGTGCCATGTATAAGAGCCTTAACTGTGTTGCTCTAAAATACACCATCAAATTGGGTAATGCTGGTTTGCCTTGCTCTATTCAAAGAATCAGGTTATCCCACTTGACTCTTGCTGTCTTCCCTTCCCAGACAAAATCCTTCAACTCTTTTTTAATTGCTATCCGCAGCTCCTCTTTTGCTTGATAAAAATATGCCTGACCTGTGTATAAGAATAAAGGGACTAAACATTTTAACTGCTTGTATCTTAGTATCTGTATCCATAAAACAAAGCTTCCAATTTCTCAATGTTTGTATTATCTTCTGTTTAGTGTCCTCTCACATATCCTTAGCTGCCACAACGGAGTCATTTCTAATCCATACTCCTAAATACTTAATTTTATCATGTCTCCATAAATATGGATACTGTTGGACCAATTCATGTGTGGGTACATAATTTAATGCTATTGCCTTTATTTTAGCTTCATTAATTTTGTACCTTGAGAAGATCTGAAACGGTCGTAAAATATTCCACAGCACTGTAATGTCCCTTTCTGTTTATGTCATGTATAAAATAATATCATCTGCAAACAGAGCCAACTTTTCCTGACTACCATATCAATTATATCCTTGAATTTCTGAATCCCTTATTTTCTTTGCCAATGGTTCTAAAAATAATGCAAACAACAAAGGGGAAAGCAGACATCCCTGCCTGGTTCTCTACTCAAGAATAGGATAATAGAGAGGACCCCACCCACATTAATTTTCACCTCCGATCCCTCATATATACTCCTAATCTATCTTATAATTGTATCAGGGAAAGCAAATTGCACTGCTAATGAAGTCTCAGTCTACTCTGTCAAAAGCTTTCGCTGCATCAAGGCCCACCAACAACAGTGGTATTTTCTTAAATTCTGCTTCCCTCTGGATCATGAATGCTCTGTTAATGTTGTCAAATGTTTGCCTCCCCTCCACAAAACCACACTGATCCATATCTATCAATTTTGGTATCACTTTTTCCATTCCTTTAGTCCTTACAGAGAGAAACAAACACTTTATAATCATGGTTTAGTACTGAAATGGGTTGTATGAAGGTGGATCCAATGGATCTTTACCCTCTTTAGTTATTACCATTACCAGTACTTTCTTCCAGAAAGTTGGTACTTCTCCTCCTCTTAAAATACTGTTAAAAGAAGCCTTCCAGATCTTTATCATTTTTTTCCCTTCTAGCTTCCGAACTTCCACAGGAATAACTAAGATGCATGGTACAGCCTGTGCTATTCGTAAGTGTTATTTGATGTTGTCCATCTTTATTGCTCTTCCAGCTGAGAAAACACACATGAATGTTTTCAGTAAACACTTTCTCCACGCCATTTCCCTTAATCAAACTGTCTTCTAGTGACATACAAAACTGCTAAGGATACCTTGTTTACCAGAAAAAGCCTTATAATATTCAATATTCTTTTTCATTTACATCCTTTGCAATAAACTTGTTACTGGACAACACCTATGGTCTTAACAAGCATGGGAAAAAGCACACTGATTTTTGTCATACTCTCTTAACCAGACACCCTCCCCCCTTTTTTTTATATCGCATTTCTTCAAACTGAAGAAAAGGAGAGAAGGGAAAAAAGAAAAAAAATCACAAGCACATGTTTATATTCATATCCCCATTGCATTTAAACAACTCTTTACTTCACGTCTAATTGGTTTTGTTTTATCTTTAAAGCTCTACCAGTCAAGAAAACCACCTGATTGCTGTCAGAGAACTTTATGTCCTAGCCAATTTCTCGGTTCTCTTTCCCTCAGCCAGTCCCCTTCAAACAGGCTGTCTCCAGTTTCTCTTTATCAGATTATTTCCATGGAAACATAAAGACCAACTGCAAAATTGCTACTAGGTATACACACATTTGCTAGAACAAAAGCCTCATAATATTCAATATTCTTTTCCATTTACTTGCTCTCTCTTAAAACTAATCTAAGGTCCTTAATCCAGTCATTTCCCCATGCAAGAATGAGAAATAAGCACATTAATTTTAACTTTGTCATGTCTTTTTTACCAGGCTTCTTTTCTTTTACATTGCATTGCCTACATTTCTCAAAACTACACAAGAAGAAAGAGAGAAGATGGGAGAAAAAACTCACAAAACAACAGACCCTGTTCACAATCCTCATTACACTTAAAAAAATAGCATGCAAAGAAAACCATACACTCTTACAGTGCTATTAAGATTTTTTTTACTTACAGTTAGCTTTCTCCCCTCTCATTCCCTCCCCAAAGCATTTTTCAGAACATTAAATGACATGAAGTAGGGCATATACTTTATTTTTTTTTTACTTACTGTTAGCTTTCTCCCCTCTCATTCCCTCCCCAAAGCATTTTTCAGAACATTAAATGACATGAAGTAGGGCATATACTTTAGAGTCCCCCACAAGTCCAACAAATTTTGAGAGAGACTAATATTTCCAGATTTGTCTTGTTCTATTTCAAAAATCTAATTATTGCATTGTAATCCCACAGTAAGTTACTGGTTTTATTACTGTTCTTCTCCATTGCCCAAATCCTGTTTCTGCTTCATTTTCAATGTACTCTCAATTCTTCTACTCAACTCTTGTGCTCCCTTCCTTCTCTCCATTTTCCACTAAAATACTGGAAAAGGTTTTACAGGTGCAGTCACTCTGTGGTATTTATTACCAGAATAAGAAGCAGAATTCCCTTCTGTTTCGCAGCTTATTTTTTCTTGAGCAAACTTTGATATTTCATCTTTAGCATGGACTTCATCAAAAAATTATTTTGGACCTCCAGGGAAGAATACCTTAAAGACAGCTAGATACAACAGTTTGAATCTCACATCTGCATCTCAACATGCCCTGAATAGTGGAATGAATTTACTCCTCTTCTGCCTTGTGTACAATGAATAATCATTATCAAAAAACACTCTGCTGTCTCCCACTTTTAGTATTTTGTCCTTCTGCCACAGTTTTGTCAGAATCAACACCTTCTGCTAGTAGGATTGTATTTTACTATTAAAGGTCTAGATTGCTTTCTTATAGCTAGATGTGGAGCATACACACAATGTGCACTTTCAACTAACAAATCCTGCTAAGGAATACCAGTCCAGTTGCTTATTTGTGCTTTTATAACATTAATGCAGTCTGTTCCATCTAGCTTCTCTGGTATAAAATCTCAGGTTTTCTCTACATGCTCTGTCCGCTAATTTTATTATTTTGTGAAACATCTCTTCCTGAGCAGTCTCTTCATTTCGACTTCTGAGTTTTGCAGCTTTATCATCTCATCTGAATATCTGTTTAAAGCTTCTTTCATTTTTTTCCAGCCTTTTGTTGTTTGTGTTGATATACTCCATCAGTGTTTTGTTGAAGTCATGTCTGAAGGTTGCATTGCTTTTTGCTGAACAGCTGCAGGGCTTTTCCCAGTCAGTGTTTCTTCCTCACTTTTTGTAGCTGATTTTTTCCAGGTTTTCTGTATTTCTTTATTCCTGGCATCCAGGAAGTGCACTTACTAGCCAGTTACTGAAATTTACGGATAAACACAAGTCTACTGACCTTCTCTGCTGAGTTTCTGTTTTCACGCTGAGAGAACTAGAGAAGCTGTTACTCAATTGCAGCCATCTTGGAAGTGTCCAGTGAATTCCTTGTCTAGAATATAATCAGTTTTGGTTTCCAACAGAAATTTTAATAGAAAAAAAATTACATTCAGCAGAATAAATATCTGAAACTATAAATTCCGGATCTGAAAGACAAAAATTAATAGAATTTTCTGTCAAAAACACTACTATCACAGGCAACTCATCACTGTATCCAGACAGCCAAGGTAAAGAAAATGCTTTAAGTTATAATTAGAACAGATTTATATACAATGACATTATCAAAAAAGGCCTTTCAGAGCAAATTAAAGACATTAACAGCAGTAGTGCTGCAAAACAATATGCAAAGCTAACACCCCCTGTATTAGTTTCCAAGTAAGCTGGAAAACAAATCAACAAAAAATAAACAAGCATTATATGTTTGACATAAGAATAGGTAAATACAAAATGTTCATACCTAAAATTATCAAATCCAGCTTCTTTAACCAAAAGGACAGAGTCTTATGCTCTTCTCTCTGGGTGGCATCATAGCCAAGTTACTTGATTGACATGCCTTTAAGCAAAGACTTCATGTAACTTAATTTTATTACTAGACAAGTGCAACATTACAAATCATCTTCAAACAATTTCACACATAACTGCAGCAAAGAATAAGAAAATACAGAAATAGTACATTTCCCCTTCCTAACCTCTAAGTAAATGTTAATATCCATAGGTTCATAGGTGATTACTAAACTTACGGCATAAGAGCCTTTACAAGCCTAGGTAATAATACACAGGTCATGACAATATCGTATCTTAATTCCCCAGATATGGGATGGGGTAGTATCAGACTAATGGGTCTTTGGGTGTCAAAGCCCTGAGTCTTTACAGACTGCCTCTGTCCATAAGGGACATGGGCAGTACTGCGGGAGTGAATTTACAGTTCCCAATCCATTTATTCAAATTATTTTTGAAGAGTGTGAGGGTCAGGCTTTGCTTTATGAAGATGGGAAGTTTATTCCATACACAAGGCAGCCTTTCGGATACAAATCTGTCTCTCCAGCAAGTTCTGTTAGAGTCAAAAATGATCAGATCCATGGAAAACAGAACCCTTTTTCTTGTGAATATGTAACATTTTTATCAGGGCCAGATCAGAGAATGCCTTGTAGGTCAGGTATAAGTCCCCTCTAAATTAACAATATGAGACAGAGTAAAGGGATAGGGGCTTTAGTCGGTCTGCATAAGACGTGTCTTATGCTTTGTATTTTTTATTAGTTTGAAACCTCTGGGACCATTCTAACTTGTGTAAGTGCCTGGTTAGGTACATGCAGAAGGGAGCATTGTACTCCATTATGGGCTTGATGAGGGCTGAGTACAATAGCACTATGACCTCCTTTGATCTTGATGCCATGCCTTTACTTATAAGTTGAGCCACACAGAAGGATTTCCTCACTACTGTAGTTACTTGGTGGTCAAAGTTTAGGTTAGTATCTAGCTGTGTTCCTAGGCCCCTCATCACTGGGTCTACTTTTAGGGGTGTTCTAGCAATAGTATAATTTGCAGAGATATCCGATTTATTGAAGGGTATGATTATAAATTATTTAGCATTTAGTCTCAGACCATGGTTTTGGTACCAGTTATTTGTCATTTTTAGGCCTGTTTATAGGATGTCAACATCATTTGGGATTCAGTGATTGCTCTCAGCTTACAGTTGTCGGCAAACTTGGTGAGCCAGAGGCCCCAAACATTGGCTTTCACTTCATAGCAGTATATAACAAATAGGAGGGGTGCCAACAATAAGTCCTGTGGGACACCACTAGTAACAGGGATGAAAGGGAAGCACCGATCCATTATACCAGATCCTTAGTAGATGGGAAGGAGTAGGAGAGACTTACTTAAAGGTCTAAATGAGAGTGTTTAGTAGTATACTTTTAGATGACCTGCAGTGGTGTTGCCCTCTGTGCAAACTGGCAGCTCTTCAAGCAGCTATGAACAGTGGGAGACTATAGAGAACATTTCCTATAGAGGATTTTGGACTGGAGAGGTTTGCTTATATACACGGAACAGATAACAGCACTTGCACATCAGCTTTTATACCAGCAGGATGAAAGACCTTTACATAGTATAGCCCTCAGGCCAATCTGATAAATGCAAAATAAGCCTTCCACCAGCAGTTCCTAACTCAGATGGGTTGAATCAGCCCTCTGCTCCCACTAGAGTGCAGAATAAAATCCTCAATGTAAAATGAACTGGTTTTGAGCTCAAGTGCAATAACAAATGCTTTACAACAAAAGGCAGAACACCTGCAGTATCAGGAACCCTTGGAAATAAGTTCACAAATACAAAAAAAGAGTGTTTCCCAGCTGGGAAAACTATAAAGATAAGGCAAAACCAGACAGCACTTAACAGAATCATAGGCTCTACCATGCATCTTAGCATGGATAAACTTTATTTCTGCTTAGCTCGAGTCTGTGTGTCTGGCTGTCAGTTTGGAACTTATGTTCCTATTAAGGGAGTAAAATTTCAATATTTGAAGATGTACATAGTTTTGTGTGTTATTATTAAGTTAATAGGTTTTAGGGGGATACTGGGAGTGTGTATTTTTACATAACTGTTTCAATAAAACAAAAAAGTTCTGCAAGATGTGACATAGAATCAAATGGTGATGACAAGTAACAGTTGTATAAAAGATTAACTTGCCTAACAGTGCATGCAAGCAGCACAAAAGCGGGAACAAGACATTTAACAAAAAAGCTGTTATACATAAATGGTAGGAATAATAATCCATCAAGAACGTGATTCTTTCTATAATGTACGTAAATGTTAATGCTCTCACAGATCAATCCAAAAAAGAAAGAATAGTGAACTACATTAAAATGCAGAGTGCAATTAGCTATGCTACAGGAAATACACTTGGAAAGAACTGAATTTGATAAAGAAAGGTTTTCATGATAGGTATTCAGCAGAATACATGGGCAAAGGAAGAGAGGAGTACTTATATTAGTTGCAAGAGAAGCTCCAATAGTAACAGAAAAAAAAGGACAATAAACACCTGGTAACAAACTTCATGGGTCAAAAGTAGAAACAGGCTTTAAAATGCCAACAAGTTCATTTTTCTTACTGAAAAACTACTTTTGTCAAGACATCTCCTTAACAGCTGTAACACTAATAACATTTAAGCCTCACCCCAAAAAAAAAAGAAAAAAAAAAAACTGCAGTACTCTCATCTGTCTGCAGGGTAGTGCAAGAAGTGCTAGCCCACTGCAAAACATGTCAGAGATTTGGAATCTGTTGTTTTGTGTTTTGAAATCAGTTTTCTTTTTAATGTGTTGGAATTTACAGTATCTGGTTTCGTACCTCTGATAAAGAGCCTTAGGACGCTGAACACTGGAAGAGGTGAAACACCAAAGATAAATTGTTTTTATGTCCCCCTCCCCCTTTGACTAAGCCTCAGTCTCTGCTTGCTGTCTTTATCAGAAAGATTTAAGATTTCAAACACTATCAAGGCTGAACTGCTTGACCTTGACTAATGTTAAAAATAACTGGATGGACAACTGTGATTATTAAACCTAGCTAATGTCTTTTTTATATGATTTTGTCAAATTATGCAGACCCATTATCCAAACTCTTCTTCACCACATTGCCTTCGGATTTTCTGAACACGTGCATAAACCACCATAATCTGTTCTCTTTGACCTTCTGTGCAACTGGAGCCACTTTGGCTTCTTCTCTTATATTCGCCTTTCTTCATCTAACCCACAATGTGCATCTCCATCACCTCTTCCTAATCTGCTCTGCTTTGCTGCCCAGGTTTCTATACCATACATTAGTACTGGTCATACTATTTGTTTTATACACCTAACCTTTCAGCTTTTTTGGCATTCTTCTATCATACATTATCCCTGATACTCTATGCCAGGTGGCTGCAGCCCATCTGATTTTAGCTTTGACCTCCTCATTCAAACTCCCCTTTTCCTCAACCACCCTTCCTACATACTTGAAGCTGTTAACCTGTTCCACTACTTTCTCTTCTATCTCATTTCTCATCTTCTTCATCTGGTTCCCCCATTTGCTGCCATCACAACTGTCTTATCTGTAGTCAGTATCATCCCATCAGTCATCAGTTTTACTTTCCATTTCCCTATCCTTTGTTGAAGTTCTTGGTGAGAATCTGCTGTAATGCCACATTATCTGCATACAGCAACTTTGTTGATCTGCCCCCTCCAACCTGTGTGCTAACGTAGTCCATCATCAGTATGAATAGCAGTGGGCTCAGAGTTGAACCCCAATGCACACCCACTCCCACTGGGAACCCCTCTGAGACCAAACACTGTTCTTACCAGAGTCATTGGGTCCTCATACATAGCATGTACTAATTCTACCAATGTTTCTCGGTCTGCAACAATAGACAAGAGGGGTTTGGAATTTCGTGGAGAAAACTGGCAAAGAAACCAAGGTATTGGGAGAGAGAGAGAAAGATAGTAGTATGGAAAGATGCCAAGAATTTATTCTGACTGCAGGTTAGAGATTGCCTTCCCTATCAAGGATTAATATCAGAGTATAGGCAAAGAGAAAGAAATAGAGGGGTCCTAAAAGAAAGGCCAGCACCGGTAGAGTTTTTAGTAGAATTCAGATCAGAAGCTGCTGTTAAAGGAATTATTAGTAGAGCATATAAACTATTGCTTGATAACTAGAAGAATTAATCAGAGGGGGTCAGAAAAGACTGGGAAGGGACAATGGATAAGCAATTCACAAAAATCAATTCACAAAGAAACAATGGGGGCATATATGCTTGTTTCCCAGATATGCAACGAAATGTAGAAGATTTAGGATTTTTTATTGTAAATGTTTACAGAACTACTTTATACCCAAAGTAAACTCCAGAAAATTTTTCTTCTGGTAGACAGCAAATGTTGGAGGTGTGATGAGGAAAGAAAGAGGCAACTGGAAACATAATTTCTGGAAGTGTAATGAGCTGGCAAACTTTAAAGATTCCCTGCAGACAACTATCAGAGATACTGGCTGAGCAAATTGTAATAACTAGAGAAATTATTTTTCTAAGCTATGATACAGAATCAGAATTGCTTACACACAGTAAGGCCTTGTGGAGTCTAATTATGATGGCTGCCAAAAAAGCAATTACTAGAAAATGAAAATAAAAGTGTAAAAAAACTGCACTAGAAGTAGTGAATATAGTAACAGAGATAAAACAGCTGTATTTGGGATGTTTAGAAAAGGGTAAGAGCAAATTACATAGGAAAATGGGAATTGTGGGAACGATGCATACAGGGGAGGAATGAGGTTTAAAAGAAGGCAAGATCTGAATGAGCCATGTAATGCCTGACTGATAATGACTGGGTAGATTTATAAGTGATGTATAATGTTTACAGCTAGAATTATGTCAGTATGGTTTGTGATGCAAAACCTTGCAACTGGGACTGTGTCAACATGGTTTGTTTTCATTTATATAAATGTATGATTGCCTATGTCATAAATGATAATTTAATAAAGATGTTTCTTGTTTAAAAAAAAATGTTTCTGGGTCTTTGAACTACTGCAGGACTGCCAAAAATCAGCTTTCTTGGGACCTTGTCATATGCTTTCTCCAAGTCTTGTAATGTCCAGGTGGACTCTTTCTTCATCTCTAGCTTCTTCTCAACTATCTGTCTCACTGTAAACATTGGGTCAGCTGTGCTACATCTTAATCTGAATCCGAACTGCTCTTCTCCCATCTTAGTTTCTACTACTCTACACATTTGTTTATCAGTCTCCGTCTCCAGAACTTTTGTGTAGTGTGACAGGAATTTGATACTTCTGAATTGCCCAAAGTTGCAGATGACCCTTTTGTTCTTGTACACTGACACTAGTATACTTATTCTCCAGTCATTTGGGATACATCTTTCTCTCCATACTGCTATGAAGTCCCCTCAGGAGCCATTTCTTCTCCAGCTCATCCAACATCTTGATCACATCTGCCGTGACCTCATCTGAACCTGCTACTTTCCCTGACTTCATTTACCCTAGTGCTGTTCTAACTTCTCCTAGGTGGACTCCTCCTCTTCTTTCATAGTAGGCTGTGTCTGAGGCAGTACAGCTTCTGTGGGGTTTTCAGACTTGGCTACCAGAATGAAAACTGCTCCGTTGATTGTAGCTCACATACTAGAAACCATTATTTAAGCTGCAGTTATTTTGTTCCACCCAAGATTAGGTCCATAATAGCTATGGATTATACTGGTGATTTATCTTTGGATTCCTATTTAATGTTTAACTTTTTTATTACCATGACAGAAATGGACTCCATTTCTAAGTTGTGTTATAATTAAGTGGATGAAATCAGTTTTGCTTCAGTCTTTGGACTTTGCTAACAGTGTTCTCAGCACCTGCAATGCACCTAGAAAAGCTTCTTTCTGTAGTTCTTACATGATTGCATGTATTATTGATAGTATCTTTAAATATACTTGGAAATTCATTTTGTTAATCCACTTGCTCAAACTACTGTAACTATCTGGAAGTCTTTATTCCATATTGCTCTAGTTTCTACCTCCATGTCATGATATTTTATAACTTTACGTCTTTAAGTTTATAAGATGCTATAATCATTTGGTGTAGCAATTTCTGCAATCAATGCTGCTTCTGTCATTTTCTTTTTAACTAAATATCTGGTTTCCTTGCTTCTGCCATTTTATCTGTTAACACTGGATTATCTCATGTGATCATTACTTATTCATTTTAAGTAATCCTCTGTGGCTCATATTTCCAATGCCTCTCAGCTCAGCTACCTGTATGTTGTAATGTCTATGCAGTCTCCAATGTAACATCCTTGCCACATTGTTATATCTTTCAATATACAAACTTTTAACCATAAGCATTTCACAACCTGTAACAAGAAGCACAACTATTTTCTACTTCCATACTGCAGGACATACATTTGTCTGTATCTCATATCTTTTTTGTGGATTTTCTGAACCATTATGTAAGTAATTCACTATCTTCCAATGCCAATATTAACCTTCCTTTTCTGGTTTACATTCACCTTGCCAGAGCCATTTGTATGTCAACTCTTGATCAACATATGGTTGTTCAAGCAGTTGTCTGCACTTTCCACTGCAATTGCAGGCTTTCCAGTGTTCCTTGTTTTTTCCTGATCATGTTCTTTATGTTCTTTCTTTTGCTTTTCTGCACTTTGCTGCAAACTGTTTTTTTTTTTTTTTGTGTCCACTTCTAGTGTGCTTTCCATGCTTCCAGTAAATAGGCTTTTATCAACCTGAGCAAAGATGTTATCCTAGACTAATTAGCTTCATGGCTTTGACTATGTTTCAATATGATGTTAATTAATATGTACTTTCCACGATCACCAACCGTATATGTAGTCAATTTCATGCAAGTCCATGCCTCCTTCAGCCAGAGGGATATATAATCTTGGCAAACACTGGTTTGTGAAGAAGTTTTGGATGCCACCCAACTAGCTATGGAGAATTACATCATAGAAACTGAAGGTGAAAGAAATGCTGTATGGAATATAGATATATCGCCAAAATTCTGGGATATGTACGTTGAAGAAAGAAACTGCAGAACTGATGATCCTTTTTCTACAGTGGGCTATCATGTGACTAAGTTTAACAGCTGAAGTACAAGATATGTGTGACAAGAAAAATTAATGATTAAAGAGACCAAGGTACATTTTAATATTCTCAGCCAGAAGAGATATCTAGAACTCAATATTACACCTAGGAGATTGCGTGCCTTTTAAAGCCCAAGTACTCTATTTGATTCTACAGATGAAGATAAATTTCAGGCTTGTTGGATAGCAGCAACTCTTCACTGCTCAATTGACTGGATTAATACACTCATTGAGCATAATTCATATAAGCAGCAAAAGATTAAGGAAGAAATACATGCATTACATTTAGAACTGGTGAAACAAATGAGTGTACCATGTCTGAATGCTACTTTTTCTAATGTTAATGACGAATTAAAACCTTTTCATATGCCACTTGTAGATGGGAAAAAAATATGCAGCGTGATTTATGAGACAATAACAATGGTAAGGCATTTCTACGAAAACCTAATCAGAAATCCAAACAAAAGATTGGAACAGCATTTTTGGAATTCTACTGTAAACGGAAAATAGTTCAGTAATATGAGTAAGAAACAAGGGAGAAACATTAATGGCACTTCTACAGAAGGACAGCAGTACCACAGCCATAAAAAAGGTAGATGGCAATAAAAGTTAAAATAGACTTAATACTGACTTTTTTGAACCTCTCTCTATTGATGTATCTGCTTTCTGTACATGTCCAATGACAGTTAATTTATCAGGGTATGAACTGACTCATTAACATTCTGCTGTTTTGAATTTGGAACTGAAATTTATTCTGTTTTGCCAAGTTTTTATTTACTTAAAAGTGAAATTCATCAATTGGTTCGTAAGTTACACTTACTATGTTATTTTTCACAAGTTAATAATTATAATGTAGAAGCTGAAACTAATGAAACTTTTAATGATGATTTTGACAGTAGTGTTAGTATGGATGGCAGTTTTTATTCCTGTGTTTCTAATCTGAATGAAGTAAATGTATATTGTTTAGTGGATATATCAAGAGTTAAATATAAAATCCTGTTTACACCTTCTTCTGTTGATGAATATGTTAACCAGTTTTCATTTATGTTAAATTTTGCAGTTGAAAATGCTTTTAATAATTTTATGTCTGGTAAACATAAATGTTTAACACAACTTAACTAAAGCTGAGTGGTCAGCTTTAAAGAAATTAAGTAATAACAGAAATGTGATTTTTAAACCTGCTGATAAAGGTAATAATATGCCCTGATCCCATGTGTGAAATGGGAAAAGGGGATGAGAATGGATGGATGAAACAATATGTATGTATGTGCTATTTACAACTGGAAGGTAAAACTACTTATGAAATAGTTAAGATAATGGTATATAATGAAGCAATTAGACAATACAATAAATTAATGGAGCGAAAGATTACAGGCTAGGATATTTTAGTAAGGAAGATACTGATAAGAAATTTAATACTTCTTCCCCTGAGCGACCTCACTGTATGCTTATCTGCACCTCACCATACCTAGCCTCATAACCATTTCTTTTACAGCTTGCTAGCTCACTATTGTCCCTGTAGACCAAGACTATACAAACATTTAACAGTGGTGTGGCAGTCCTATGTAGGAACTCCAGATGCTACCTTGCTCTGCTTCACAGTGAAACAGTCCTGAGCAACACAGTATGGTTTGTATTTTTGTATATAACTTAAAATTCCATTTTGCTGATTCAAGAGCTTCGCATTTGAGAACTGGCCACCAGCCAGCACGCAACCTGAGGGCCCACACCACCCCCCAGGCAGATAAGGTCTTATCGCAGTTTTCCCTAGGAACTCCACAGAATGTTTATTTAAGCTCTCAGCCTTAGACTGCTACTGACTATCCCTGAATTGTGTTTATTTGCAAAATACCAAGGCTCAGATGAGCACCACTTTTTTAAGCAAGCAAATTGACCATCGTAATATCCCTTCCATTCAGTAGAAACTTAACAGTCTTTAACTATGTTGTACTTACAGGTTACTGATTGTTTTCTCTGGGCATTCCTCGGGCTCAGCTCTAGCCCACTCCGCTCGCCTAGCCCCATTGTCACTACATTTATACTTTCTCTAGCCACTCCCACTAATTATCCCACATCTACAGGATTACCTACAATTCTTCCCCCTACATCACTCCCCTCCCTCTTCACCTTCCCAACACACCATATCCTAAATACAAAATGACTATACCAATAATCTACACAACCTATCATCCTTACTATGCCTAATCATCCAATCGGCTCTCCTAATCTTGCTAATTCAAACAACCTCCACACATAGCTCCTTATATGTATCTCCATCAACTTCCTCCACCCTAACTTTATCAAATCAAGTTAGTAAAGTTAGTACAGTCAGCTGATCTAACATCTCAGCCTCCCTACTTGTAAACTGTACCCTAAATATAGCCAAATTAAAAGTACACCTCACCAGCTGTAGATTCAAATTACTCCTTTCACATCTCCCCAAACCCCTTGCTAAAAGTAACCAAACCCACATTTATCTCCTTCTCATTGCTTTAGCACAATGCTGAGATATTCACCCAAACTCTGGTCCTAATAACCCTCAAATACCCACCATAGCTCCAAAACATCAACAACTTAACTTTATAACAATTAATACATGCAGTATTTGTAATACAATTACTGAATTTCATGCCTGGTTGGCTACTCACATTCCAGACAACATAGCAGTAACAGTGACATGGCTAAAACCACACATTACCGACACCAAAATTCTTCCACCAGGGTAGAACATCATTCGCTCTGACAGACTTCACAAAAAGGGCAGGGGCATAGCACTAATCTATCAAAACTCACTATTACAACTTACCCCAAACCAGTCCCCTCTTTCGGTAATCTTCAAATTTTACTTACATCCCTTCACATGAATAACGAACAACTATATACTGATGTACTTTACATTAGCCATGCTACAACATTCCCATTCATGAAGATTTCTTATCCTGGATAAACCACAACATCTCAAAAGAAACCATCACCATGGGAGACGCCAACATTAATTGGCTAAACCTAACTTCCAACTCGCCACTCAGCAGTATAAACCTACACAGCTTCACACAACTTACTACAACTCCAACCCATGGCCTATCCACTCCCTCAGATTCCACCTTAGATTGGATACTAGTGTCCCACCCTCACAATTACTCAAACTCGCGCACCCTTCCAAACACACTAAGTGATCATCTACCTGCATATACCCATACAACTCACCCTCAAATATCTAAAACTCACTCCTATAAAACATCTAGAAATCTCACCCACTTAAACCAGACCACATTCATAAACATTTTGAAAGCATGGAACTGGGCCTCACTAACTCTTCCCCTAGACAATGTTGTAAATTACTTTAATTCTTTCTAAAAACCCTTAACAGCCTAGCCACTCACTGAACCAAATGGATTAAACTTAATCACCCCCCTTGGTTAACAAAACAGACCAAACAATTTCTTCACAGAGACCATGCATGGAAACAATGGGAAAGAAATAAATCACAACTAAATGAGACTTAACTACAAAAAACGTAGGAATAAAGCCAAAAAAAAAACTAGTTATACAAGACAAAAAAAATACTTTTCCTATAAGCTAACCACCCAATCTAGCAACCCAAAAAAAGTTCTGGAGATCAGTCTTCTCTCTTCTCAATCCAGGAACCTTACAAAACCCATCTCCTTCACCTGATAAAAACCCACAACAAATTGCCCATAACGTTAACATCCATTTTATCACTAGCATTCAAAACCTAATCAAACTTTGACTAGCTAACTCTCAGGACACAAATAAGTCTGTACACGATTTCACCACCATACCTCACTCTGATACTTCAATAATACCTTCCTTTGCAATTCAACCTATACCCATCTCTCTTATACTCAAACTCCTAACCAAACTAAAACCCTGCTCTCCTTCCGCTGATAATCTACCTCCCGAATTCCTTCAACTTGCAGCAAAAGCAATCGCATATCCAGTTAACACTCAAATTCCTCCATTTCTGAATGTTATGTTACCCAGTTGTGGAAAAAGTCTATTATAACTCCCTTACATAAAGGAGGAAATCCTCAAGACCTCTCAAACTATTGCCCTATCTCTATACTCTCTCCATTATCAAAAATCTTAGAAAAATGTGTGCAGACTCAACTACTTAAATACATCTCTGACAATGACCTTCTTGCCCCCACTCGACATGGTTTCTGCCCTGCTCACAGCACTATCATAGCTCTTCTCTCTTTCACTGATACTGTAAACAAAGCCATTGATGCTGGTCTCCCTGCTTCAGTTCTATTACGGGATCTATCAAAGGCTTTTGATACAGTGTCACATAGTAAGCTGATAAATCAACTAGCGAAGCTAAGCTGCTCCTCCCCCAACTCTCTTACATGGTTCTTCTCCTACCTAAACAACAAGAAACAGTCAGGTGGCAAAATGAACAATCTCAACATCAGTTAAATAACGTAGGAGTCCCACAAGGATCCATTTTAGGGCCCCTTCTCTTTAATATTCTCATTAATGATCTCCACAAAGCAACTCAACAAAGCAAACTCATCCAATATGCAGTCAAGTCCACCATCACTTCAACCTCCAATAACTTCCCAGACCTCCTCTCAACCACTCAAAATGCATTCACATCCATAGAAACCTGGCTAAATAATGCTCAGCTAGTATTAAACCCCCCAAAAAACAAACTATTACTTTTCTCTACAAAACCCTCACCAACCAATTTCAAAATCCTTTAATTAGATAATACAGAAATTGAACTCTTATAGACTGCAAAATTACTCAGCATCACTATTGATGACCAACTCACTTTCGAACATCAAATTCTCAATGCAATAAAAAAAAAAAAAAACACTTTAAACTTGGCAAACTTTATCGTCATAAACTCTATCTAGACAGCCACACTAGAACAAAACTGGCCAGCACCTTACTTATCCCATCTCTCCTATATGGAAATGCCATTTTCACTAACCTGCACTCATCTCTCAGCAACAAACTCCAATCCTGTTATTACAAAAATAGCAAAATCTGCCTCTGGCAAGCCTAACCGTATACATCACTGCCTTGCAATTTCAGAACTGCACTGGTTAAACTTTTACCACTACCTAAGTTGTACTCAACTGACTCTAGCCCACAAACTAATTTTTTAATCTAACAGCTGGCCAGCGCTCAACTCCATCCTTCATACTTACATTCCAACACGGACTCTTAGATCCTCCAGCAACAGCTTCTAATTCTTACCAAACCCAATAAAAGAGCTGGTCAAAGTCTATATGCCCATAGCATTGTTAAACTATGGAATAATTTACCCCCCCCCCATATAACTCAAACTGACTGTCTACAAACCTTTAAATTTGCCTTAAAAAGTCATTACCTCAATAACCCCTCTTGCCCTGTAATTCAAACAAGCCACCTTAGACCTGCCTTTAAACTTGTAATCATGTATGTGTAACATTAATCACTATATGTGTAGTACAATCTAAATTTGACTGCCTGATTCTCTGTTTATTGATGCACATTTATTTATTTATTTATTTTACATTTGTTGACTGGGATTGTCCGACTGAGCTGAAGAGTCCTTTTTCAGCAGAGGCCCGGGGAGAAAAGCTCCAACATATTATACAATTTTCACTATAAATTAGCATTAAACAGCAATGTTACAGGATTATTACAAGGCATTAAGTAGCAATACAATGTTATACAGTGTCAATAATCGGGAGTATAGCATAACTACTTCAAAATGTATAAGAAGAAATATGTCATTAAGATGAGTATAGTTTTTCGATAAGTGGTTACAAAAACCCAATTTTATCATAAGCTGCTTTTTACTTGATATGAATTTTACTGTAATATTTATACATTTAATGTACTGTAATATGTTACTTGGTGATATTTTTGGGATAAAATCTCAGTGCTTAAATGGACTAAAGATATGTACTGGATGACTCTATGTTAAAAGTTTATACACCAGTATTAAACATGCTCATGATAGAGGCTTTAAATTATTATGTGGCAGGCTTGTTTCAGACTCTATTACTGATTTAGTACCTTTGTCTTGCCAAATTTTTTTTTTTTAACTTTTAATAATGAAGTTTTTCATCAAATCAAAGGAACAGCCAAGGGAGCTCCTTTTTGCTCCCATGTATGCCAATTTAGTTATGGGATTATTTGGGAATGAATATTTATATGGCCATGATTTTGTTAATAAGTACATAATTAACTGGGGGGGGGGGGGTGGTAAATTATTCCATAGTTTAACAATGCTATGGGCATATAGACTTTGACCAGCTCTTTTATTGGGTTTGGTAAGAATTAGAAGCTGTTGCTGGAGGATCTAAGAGCCCGTGTTGGAATATAAGTATGAAGGATGGAGTTGAGCGCTGGCCAGCTGTTAGATAAATAAATAAAATAAAATAATTAATTATTTTAGATATACTGATGAGTTGATATTTATCTGTTGTGGGGTGATGATTAAATTGATCATTGTATTAACGATTTACAAAATAACAGATACGATTTTAAATTTGATGGTTTACAAGTAGGAAAAGTGGTCTCATTTTTAGATTTAAAGCTGCATGGATTAGATGCCGGTAAACTAAAATCAACTATACAAACTAATGGTGGGCAGTATTTACATGGCAGCAGCTGCTATCCTCCTCATTTGATTTCTTCTTTAATTGCTGCGTCTTCGTTGGCTTTATAGTGAAGACATGGACTTCTTAACTGAAACCCATAAAACTATTAATATGTTCACCACAAGGGATTATGAGAAAAAAGTGATGAGATTATTTCAGAGAGTTACTGATGGTATTAACTGTAATCAGTTAATATGTATGTTAAAATAATAAAGAAATAATGAAGAAAAGAAAGAAGATTTATTTGATAACATATAACATGTTTACCTATAATTTGGTTAACTTGCTCAATTATTATTGGCAGTTTTTAATAAGTGAAAAGAAATTTGGTAGTGTACTTAATGTTCCTTTAATAGCCTATAAGTACAGATGCAGCACTGGAGATATGCATGTACACATTTGCAATATTACCCCCAAACTTCAAGAGAATATACATTTGAGTGGCTATTTGGAAGGAACCATCCCCTGTGGTACGTGCTGTAGTGGTAAATACACAGTATGTTCCTTTGACAGGATTAGTAAAGGATGGTTCCAACCTAAAGAGAAATGTTCGTGTATGACTGAGGACATTATTTAAGCCCTTAGATGCCTTTGTAATTTATTTTATATTGGTAAGATTAATAAAGTGTTTAAATGTAGATTAAAGGAACATATGACAGATACTACAAAACAGAAAACAGAGTTCTATATTAGACCAGTTAGCATAATGGTTAAGGTCTTAGCCTCTCATGCACAAGGTACAAACAAGGTTCAATCCTGACCTCCGACTAATGCCTGTTTGGAGTTTGCATGTACTCCCTATGTCTCTGTGGGGTTCCTCCCACCTCTGAAAAACATGCTGAGTGTTTCCATCTCAAACTCACCAATGAATGGGGCTCTGGGCAGCAGCACATACTCTACATGGTGCCCTATAGAAGGAAGAGCTGTACAGACCAACCGCTTTGGGCATCTACTATGGTGCCCAGTGTCCTCAAGATAGGAGAACACAGATCACAGACTACACGCTGTGGCAGGGCTAGCCCCTCAACAGTGTAAAAATATGGTTCTAGGTGATTCAGTCATGTTGACTAATGTCGCCAGAAAATGGGTGTGGGTGGTTCCCGGTGATAAGTGGGTGGAGGACCAGCCTACTCCAGGGACCCATGCTAATGGTGGGAGGGGTATATGTGCCCCTATTGGGCAGTGTGTGCCCGCCATAAAGCCCAGCAACCCTGGGTCAATAACCTACTGGTCGGCCGGTGTCTAGTTGCCCAGCCTGGGATAGCTCTGTTGAGAGAAAGCTGGACGTAAAACCAACCAACCTGCCAAATATGAACTGAGAATGGCTACGCTTAATGTAGGTTCACTGACAGTATGCAGCTTGGAAGTGGATGACATGATGATACAGAAGAGGCTGGACATCCTGCATATCCAAGGGGCAGGATGGAAAGGCATTGCAGCAAAGCCACTGGGCTTGGGATCCACACTCTTCTACTCAGGAGGGGGACAGGTTAGAAATGGTATAGGAACTGTGATGAGAGAGAGGCTTCAGAAGGCAGTGAGGGATATCATCAGAATCAATGACAGAATCATGGCAATCAGACTCCAATGTAATGATTAGAGACATTAAGAAACGGAGACTAGAAAGTCCTATAGCATCTCATTTTGTGGAAAAACATGATAATGATGCTTATTTATTACAAGCTACAATTTTGGAAGAAATGTTTATCAGGAAGGGGGATGAAAGATTAATTAAAAATGTTTTAGTACATAAAGAAACTGTCTTTATATTGAAGTTTGACACATTAACACCAAGTGGTCTGAATAGAGAAGTAAATTGGAGAAGTTTGCTTTAAATTTTAAAGTATTTGTTTAATTGATTGATTAATTAATTAAATGGCTGTTGATGTATAAATGGGAGAATTTTTTTTGTAATTTTGTACTCTTTGAAGGCGGTTGTGGCCAAGGCGCTAAGTCAAGTCAGTGTAATAAATTTTACTGTGGAACTGAATCCTACTGTCGTTTTTTGGACTACTTTGTTGGTTTTGCTGCTGGTTGTAATTCCAATGTAATGGTAGGCTGATATTATGAATACTGCCCTATGCCCCACAGCAGGGTTGTGATAGTGAGGATAAGACTGCATTCAGACAGCAGTTGCAGGACCTACTAGATAATGCAGGACAACATGAATTAGTGTTGATAATGGGTGACTTAAATGCACATATCGGGACAGAGAGAACAGAATTTGAGGATTGCCTGGGTCGACATGGGTAGGGCAACAGGAATAAAGAAGGAGAGGCCATTCTAGACTTCAGTCTGGCAAATGGCTTGATAGTAGCAAACACCTGGCTCAGAAATGGAGACAATCACAAGGTCACATATAAGAACAGCCAACATGCATCTCGGCTAGACTTCCTCCTAGTAAGGAAAAGGCACTGAGGTAGATTGCAAAGGCATCCCCAGCCAAACAGTCAGCCCATAGCATAAGCCACTAGTTGCCACAATCAGCTGCAACCAGTGGTCAGAGAAGGCTCTAAGGTCAAGAGACCAGACTGAAGACCTGGAACTTGACTGGAGAGAAAGTACTACAGTTCAAGGAATTACTCAGGGCTCTGGCACCCCAAGAAGAGGAGGAAACAGGTGGAGTTGAACAAGAATGGCAGTGCTCAAAACAGCATGTGTTAGGACTACAGAAAAGATATGTGGCTGAGTCAGGTATGGAAATAAGGTACATAAGGAAAGCTGGTGGTGGAATGCAGAAGTCCAGGAACTCATCAAAAGAAAGGAGTAGTGCAGGAAGAAGTGACAGAGAGAAAAAACTGACCAGGCTAGTAAGGATTACTGGTTGGCTAACAAAGAAGCTAAGAAAGAAGTTGCAATAGCAAAGAATAGGGCATTGGAGACACTCTATCAACTTCTGGAAAGTGACTCAGTAAGTAGCACAAAGAAACTATATGAGGTTTCAAGGCAAAAACAGAAAGATAAAGAAGATAGTCAGACACCCTTCATAAGGGATACCAGAAACAACCTGCTCACCAGTCCACAGGATATCAAAGGCAGATGGAAGGAGTATTTCCAGCAGCTTCGGAATGAAGAAAACCCCACAAAAGCTGTACTGCCCCAGAAACAGCCTACTATGAGAGAAGTGGAGGAGCCCCACCCTACAAGAAGTAATAACAGCACTAAGGAAAATGAAGTCAGGGAAAGCAGCAGGCTCAGATAAGGTCACAGCAGATATGATAAAGATGCTGGGTGAGAGGGGGGAGAAATGACTCCTGAGGGTACTTATAGCAGTGTGGAGAGAAAGGCATATCCCAGATGACTGGAGAATAAGCATAGTCCTGCCAGTGTACAAGAACAAAGGGGACATCCACTACTGTGAGCAGTACAGTTGCATCAAACTCCTATCATATTGCATAAAAGTTCTGGAGAGGGTGACTGATAAACATATATGCAAAATAGTAGAATGTAAGATGGGAGATAAGCAGTTCGGATTCAGATCAGGATGCAGCACAACTGTCCCGATGTTTGCAGTGAAACAGATACTTGAGCAGAAGCTAGAGATGAGGAGAGAGTCCAACAAGGCATTCATAGACTTGGAAAAAGCATATGACAAGGTTCCAAGAAAGCTGATCTGGGCAGTACTGCGGTGGTTTGAAGTACCAGAAACATTGGAAGAATTAGTGCAGGCTATGCACAAGGACCCAATAACTCAAGTACAAATAGTGTTCGGCCTGAGAAAGGAGTTTACAGTGGGAGTGGGTGTACACCACGGTTCAGCTCTGAGTCCACTGCTGTTCATACTGGTGATGGACTACATTAGCAAACAGGTTGGAGGGGACAGATCAACAAAGCTGCTGTATGCAGATGATATGGCAATATAGGTGGACTCCGAGCAAGAACTTCAGCTAAGGATAGGAGACTGGAATGCAAAACTGAAGGCACATGGGATGAAACTAAGCACAGATAAGATGGTGGTAATGGCAGCAAATTGGGGAAATCAAAAAAAGCTGAGAATAGAGATAGAAGTGAAAATAATGGAACAGGTAAACAGCACCAAGTATCTGGGAGAGGTGGTTGAGTAAAAGGAAAGTCTGAGGAGGTCAAAGCTAAAATCAGAGGGCATGCTGCTAAATAGCAGAGTGTCAGGTGTAGTCTTTGACAAAAGAATGCCAAAGAAGCTGAAAAGTAAGGTGTACAAGACAGTGGTGTGACCAGTACTACTGCATGGTACAGAAACCTGGGCAGTAAAGGCAGAACAGCTGAAGAAGTTAGAGGTGATGGAAATGAAGTGCCTGAGAAGGGTGGTAGGATGCACACTGTGGGACAGATGAAGAAATGAAGACATAAGAGCAGAACCCAAAGTAGCTCCAATTGCAGAAAAGATCAAAGAGAACAGATTACGGTGGTTTGGACACATGCAGAAAAGCAGAAGACAATCTGGTGAGGATGATTTGGAATAGACAGGAAGTAAGAGGAAGCAAGGACGTCCAGCAAACAGGAGGATGGATTGAGTGAAAGAAGATTTGCGACAGCCAGGCGTGAGTGTTGAAGAAGGCAGGAGTGTGGCACTGAATCAAGAGAGTTTGTGACAGTTAACATGATACCATGACCCCCATGTAGGAAAAAATGGGAAAAGGGGGGCTGATGATGATGATGATGGAGAGTCCCACAGTTTTGTATTTTAAACAGTTTTATTAAAGTAATGTTTTATTATTAAAAATCTACTATTTTGGAACAAATGGCAATTAAAACTGGTGAAGATAATGTACTTAAAGAGAAACTGTTATATAAAGAGACTGCATATATTTTAAAGTATGGTACACTGTCACTTCAGGGTTTGAATGTAGAGTGTAATTGGAAGTACTTAATTTAGTGGATTATTTTGTTGTTTTATGATTTTTAATTGGTTGACTGATAACTTCTGCATAAAAGCATGTGTTTTTTTCATGTGTTTGTTAACTCCTTTGAAGGCTTTGCCGAGGCGCTAGATGCAATAGTTTTTTGTGAGCCTGTAACTTATTTGTTGCACATTACTATATTTATTGTTTTTCTTGAGTTGTTTTAATAAACATTGGTTCTTTTACATCATTTGATGTGCATGAACCAGTTTTCTTGTTTTCCTATCAAGCTTATCCAACTTTCTTTGTGACTAACAAAACTATAAGCTAGACCAGGAAGTTCAAGCTGAATTATAAACTGAACATTATTCCTAGATGTTGCAGTAGTTTTCAATATTAATTTCATTCTTCTAAAATAACTTTGTTCTTACTTATGCATAGTAAGTTGCCTTTTTTTTTGTGGTTCAACTGCAAAGTGGTTTGCCACTTTCTCATTGTAAATGCAATATAATTTATGAATGTGTGGTGGATCTGACTCATCCACAAGCATTCTATAATCTAGGAATGTGGAATAACGAATGATTTTTTGTAATTCAGCCATGCCATACTGAGATTCCTCTTCCTTTTGTGGGTCTCCATTAATGTTTTGTTTAGCAATGATAATCCTTAGTCCCATACAAATCTCACTTATTCTCTTTATGACATAACAGAAGGAGAATAACAATTGTTTTAGCTGTATACTCTGACTGCATCAATTCCTGTACATAGCTTACATGCTGTTGAAAGGCAAACTACTTGTCAATAGTTCTTAGGGTGATTTACAGGTTTGCTTTCAAGGAGGAGTACAGTTCTCCCCATTGTTAACAAGGCTAGTGTCATTTTAAGATGCTTATACAAGTAGTTTTTATTCAATGTTGTATCATGGAGCAAAGATGCTAACACTTTTAACCTGGCTTGGTAAACCATCTGGATCTGCTTTCCAACTGGGAGCCTTTTTTAATTTTATGTCTATCTCACAAGCAGATATGTTATTCCAATCCATAGCCTCAGCATTATAATTTATTTATTTTATTTAGCTCTTTCATCCATTCAGCATTCGTGCCATGTTCCATCAGGTCCTTGCAGAGCCATCCATCCACTTTTTCTCCATTTTTGCACATGGGGTCGAGGTGTTACATCAACAGAGCTAATGTTCACATCACCAAGTGGCTGGTCCTTGTAGACATTTCTCCAAAATGCATCAATTTCCTCTGTTCTTGTTGCTGTCTTGGTCGTTGTGGTCTTCTTTCCCAGCTCCCTGTAAAACTTATTTAGGTCATCCCCACGCTGCTTATTTCATTCCCTTACATATTTCTCTACATATCTCCTGAGTTTACTGACCTGTAGAAAGATTTTTGTTAGAAATGGTGGAACTCAAATCTTGATCTGCTTTATTATTGTGCTTTTGTTTTAGTGTATTCATCTCTCTAATAAATATTTTAGACTTATTTTCTTTTTTATATTTTTCTGGTCGGGGTACTTATTTTCTTAACTGTTTCACGGCTGTTTTCCTGGCGGTGATCTATCTGTTCTTTTATTTTCTCTTAGTACTTTATGTTTTCTTGGTAATACCTTGCTGGGTTTTGGTTTAGCTATGCAGAAATACATTCTGTTAATCTCCGTTACAGATTCATAGACAAGTACGAGGCTAGCTGCCCTTGAGGCCCATTTTAAGCCTAGCAAGTTTCCCTTTTTGTGCTCAAAATAACCAAGTCCATTTGGTTATAGTTTGGCCTTACCCATCCTATGGTTGATAATTATATATTACCTCTAATGAGAATAACTGAGATCATACCATAGAGAATTTGAGGAGACCCATGCACGGAATGAAGCATCTTGGAGCTGCATCTGTCGATTAGTAGTACACAGGGCAGTCTTGGGGTAAATTTTCTAGATCTACGTTGCACTTGAAAATGGACAGGGATAAACTTTGTTTTATGTGGATGGGGAGTCTGTTCCATAACAGCAGTATCCTCTGCAAAACATACCTACCCCTGCAAACCATTCCACTGATGTTGCAGAAGTTTAGATTCTTGGAGTACTTATGATGCCATTTGACTTGCAGTCATTCAGTAAATAAATCAGTAATGGATCACAGGATGTTTGTATCACATGTTATATCATGTGGATCTCTTGTTATAGCTCCTACTACTGTATTTATTTGGCTTATTATTTCTTCTTTGTCTTTTTTTTTTTAAACAGTCCATGCCTTGCTCACTTTTGATGGCCTCTCTGTCAAGTATATTATATTTATCCATATCTATCATATCCAGCAAGTCTTCCCTTAAAACATTTTCCTTCCTCATTATAATTTTCTTCTACAGTTTGCTATTCCTGTTTTTTTTTTACATTAACTATAACTTTGTTTTTGAATGATTCCCCAACCAGAGTTGCTGGAACTTTGTTTTGTGAAGCATCTTCCATTAATATCATCTTGCTTTAGGTCCACTATTACTTATTCAGCATTTAACTGTTTTAATAAACCATTTTCTTTATTGATGCACTGCTTTGTTTCCTCTGTCCTTTCTTTAGCCTGTACCTGTTTTAGTGAACTATGATTCTGAATGTTTGCATTTGTGGTTTCCATTTAAATCCTTCACTTTTTAGTTGATCTAACACTTCATTTTTAATTTGCTGCCTTTCTGTATTCATGAACTGCAGACTGCTCAGTACATTACACTTACGTGCTGCTCTTCTCCTTTTTGTATGATTTTCCATGTCCGTGTGTGTTTGTGTATGCACACTCTATATATGTATACACATACACACACACACACACACATATATATATATATATATACACACACACACACACACACACACACACACACACACACACACACACACGCACACATATACGTATACACACACATACATACATACTCACATGCATACATATATACATACACTCGCATGCATATATACACACACACACGCATACATATATACAGTGATACAGTGGTAGAATATGTGTGAATAGTTGAATAAAAATAATTATACCGTGACCCCCCCAAAACGTGCACGCTGATTGGCCAGCGTGCCCGTTGTAAATCGAGTTATACTAATGGAAAAAGGTCCGGTCGCCCGGACTTTTTTCCATTAGTATAACTCGATTTAAACACTGTTCGCTATGTTAAATGGGTTTAACATAGCGACAGCTTTAAAATAAGCAACGGAGATCTCCGTTGCTTATTTTAAAGCTGTCTCGCTATGTTAAACCCATTTAACATAGCGAGACAGTGTTTAAAAGCAACGGAGAAAGCAAGATCTCCGTTGCTTTTTGTAGCTATGTTAAATGAGTTTAACATAGCGAGACAGTTTTAAAATAAGCAACGGACATCCGTTGCTTATTTTAAAACTGTCTCGCTATGTTAAACTCATTTAACATAGCAAAACTAAAAAGCAACGGAGATCTTGCTTTCTCGTTGTTTTGCTCAACTCTGATGTACCGCGCAGGCACGCAGTACATCAGAACTGCCGCGGATGCCAGACATCTGCGGAAGGGCAGCAAAGAGGCATTATACTATGCCATTATTTAAGAAAAGTAATAGTTTCTTTTCTTAAATAATGTCATGGTATAATAGCAATAACACACTTCTGGGTGTGGTAATGCTAAATTTACCCACGGTTGGCTTTGTTTGGTCCCTCAGGCTTCGCCCTCGGGACCAAACCACGCCAAACGTGGGTAAATTTAGCATTACCCACACCCAGGCGTGGGTTATTGCTATAATAACACCACTGTAACTCAACAAACATTAAAGGCAGGCAGATAAAACCACAATAAAATCCAAAGATGATCATAAAAATCAAAACTGGCAAGCACTTTCACTGAACACTGTCAGCTTCTTCAGACCATACACAATGCTTGCCCAAGTTCACAGGTAAATACAGATCATACCATTAAATCCTCCAGTGAACAGCCTCCTTTCACACCACCTATTCAGTTGATTATTTGATTGTCAATTAGTCACCTAAGCAACCCTCTCCCTTTAAGGTCTGGCCTTAAAGAAACCTTTCCATTCAAACCCTTCTACTCATCAGCCTGCAACTGTAGAATCCAGTACAACTCTCTTGTCTGTCTTATTAGAAATATCAGCCATCCTTAAATATTCCTTGATGATTTCAGCAAACATAAAACTAAAACTATGTCCTTTATCTGTTTCAATAATATATTTAGCCAGGGGATTCTTCACATTTCCCTGTTTAACACACCTTATATGCTCCCTCATCCTCTCCAACAAAGTCCTGTTGGTTTTACCAAGTTAAAAACTTTGGCAGATAATGCATTGCACTAAATATACTAGATGCATTGTGTTGCAATCAGCTGAAAACATTAAACTTATAGACTTTATTTGTGGTTGGATGTATAAACTTATATTGGTATTAGCATAATGAAAAAAATTATATTCACAACATGGGAAGGTTCCTTTCCTGGTATTGCTATGGTGACTATTAGCAGTACCATGACATAACAAACTCTTCAAATATTTTTTTATTTTTAAAAGTAAAGCTAGGTGCTGTCCTACTAACTCTGTTACATCACTACCTACCTGTAATATGTGCCAGTTATGTTTTACAATATCACAAATAGAAGAAATAAAACAAATATGGAAAAAAAAATCAAATAGAAGAAACATTAGTAGAATAAAACAAACACATAGGGACACCTCTTTGTTGAGTAACATCATTCCACTTCTCTTTCCTTCCTCTGGAATTCTCAGAAAAATAAGGTTTGGCTATGTCTAACCGTAGTTCTCCCACCTTATCCAACACAGTGTTAATTTCTTCGTCTCCATACCCTCTGCCTCTAAGCTCATTTTTCATTACTGACCGCGCTTGCACAAATTTAGCTTCATTATTGTTCAGTGAAGAGACTACTGCGGTGGTGGTGCTGCAGTAGCGTTGTCGCCTCACAGTTAGACGTTGCCAGTTCGATTCTCAGTTAGAGCGTCTTCTGTGTGGCGACATGCATGAGTGGGCGTGTCTTTGTTGAAGGTTGTGTGTTAGGCCCGGCAAGCCAGCACGTAAAAATCTACTGCCAATCATTAGCGGACAAGAGTTCCGCTGTAGTGACCCCTAACCGGGAAAAGCCGAAAGACACAAACATTGTTCAGTCGAGAGACTATCATGCCTTGTCCCCTTACAACATTTCTATAAACATATTGGGGATGGGAGCTTTTCCTATGCAAAATATGGTTCCTATGTCTATCTTTCCTATACCTTGTTGTAACAATCTGATTCAACTCACCCCTCTCTAGCTTAACATCTAAAAGCACACCATTTTCAGGCTTCAAACAAACAGTTTGACTTTGCAACAGGCATATTAGTTATGACAAATTTCTTTTCTGCATATGAGCTGCACAGTACTAGATATTGCCTTAAGATTACAAATACCCGTGTGTTTTTTCTCTCATTCCCTTTTACTACTTTCTTTATTGCATCTTTTTCCAATTCATTCAACATTTTTATACCATATTGCTTTACTTACTCAATTAGTGATCTTAGGTTGGTGTCTTCAATGTTTGATATCTTTTTCATTGCAATGACTTTCTTCTTTTCCAATTTTCCCTTATTTTTGCAGTGTAACCCCTGTGGGGAAACTCTGGGGTTACTGCAAAGAGATAGCAAAACATGACTTCTTTCTTGTCCTCAAGTATTCATCTCACTGTTTCCAAGCCTCTTCCCTGGCTTGCAAATGTTTTAATTTTTTGTGAACTATCATTTTCTTCTGTCACAGTGGAATCCCTCAGATTGGGATCTAACTCTGTATCAAGACCTTTTACACTAGGTTTTCTACAATCACTGGCCACAGCACCTTTGGCAGGGTTGAGTACTTTATTATTACCCTAGGAAAAGTGCATCAAGATTTTGGTTTTATTCTTAACTTTCTTCGGGACATAGATAACAGTCTACTTCAGTTTTGTCTTGGTAGCAGGAAACATAAAGGTCCGCCACAAGACGATATCCACCACGGCCCAAGAAGGAATTCAGTTCAACCCAACATCACCTTTCGTTTTTTCTGCACCGATTGGATTTCTCCATCTGGACCTCCGTCTAACAGCATAATGCAGCTAACGTCATGTTTACCTTTAAGCTGACCTAAAATTTTTTGATTGATAGTGCATCATTTGAAATGCACTGTAACCAGGTCTTCATTTAAATGAGCATACGTAGTCTAGCACACTTGCCTATAAAGTGAAAAAAAAAATCATAAACCAGTAACTCTCCCTGTCTCTCGCTATGTAGTGTCATGAAATGGTACAGTCCTAACAGAGAACTAAAATCTAAAATAAAGCACTTGACACTAGGCAAAAAGGACAAAAACTAATCAGACAGCAGAGCACTTGGTCACTGCATGGTGAATCAATTGAATTAGTTACTCTGCCTTGTAACCAAATCCATTTTCCTACACAACCGGAAATGCTAAGTGTGATTTAACCTGAACAAGTTCTTGTAGTCTACCTGTCCTCCATCAAGAAAAGTTTCTATATTTATGCTTGCTACTTCATGAAGTAAAATGTGGATTATGATTCTTGTGACGTACAGAATTTATTCTTAGTATGTAACCCAAGTCTGTTGCTTCTTGTCTCCTTCTTAAAGCTTACTAATACTGACACAAGTTTTGACACCATCGTGTTATGTTAGAACTGTGACAGTTACTTGTCAGTTTCTACTGCTGTTCTCAAGTGAAAAATAAATGCCTTGTTAACTTGTAATCTGCAAACACATGCCTGTACAGCACTTCCTGTAACATAATACATCTAAGGTGGAGCTTTCACACCAAGTCTCTGCTAAAAGTAGGCAGTAACCAAATGGACATCCAGGGCAATAAAACACAGTAAAATACAACATAAGAAGTTAGTGTCAGTGGCTCAGCAGGTACCACACTTGTCTTTGGTGCTATAAGATCCAGAGGTTGTGTGTACTTTTCCCACTCCAGCTGACTGGATTCATTTGTCATTACACGGAACCTTTGTCCATATTTATCTGTGGTGATGTATGTTTTCCAATTAATGGAAGGATAGATGAAGTCTCCCAAACAAACAGTGTTAGAGGGTACAACACTCATGACTGTGCCATCCTTTAGATAAGATGCTGAACCAAAGTCCCATCTGCTCGACTTGGTGGTAGTTCAAGTGCATGCAAAAGATGTGACAGCACTTTTTTGGGCAACATAAAAACACAAAGGTGACCAGCAACATCCAGCAGGGCTTGGTGGTGAGACTGCTTTTGTTTGGTATTTACTTCTCTGACTTACAGAAAAAATCCAAGACCTGTGGCTAACCAAGCTTGCAGATGACTGCATACTGGGAGCGATTGTCAAATCCTCCTCTGATAAAGAAACCGTACAGCAGAAACGTGCATGTCTGGTATACTGAAAGTGATCTTTTAGCAGACAATCCACTCCTCCCCCCCGCCCAAAGTATACATCACTGACAATACCCCACTTCAAAATTAAAATGTAGCCAGACACTTAGGAACCCAGTTTAATAATTCCCTTTACTTTGATCACCATGTAGCAAAAGCTGTCAGGCACAGATGATCATCAAAAAAATACCGCCAAATCTAAAGATGATACTTTTTCCTTGTATTCAGCACTGACCAAACCAATTATAGAATACAGTGCTTCTTTGGGATGTACTTCATCATACATTTAAATAGCTGGAAAGACCCCAGAGGTTACTAATAAAGATGATCACAGGCTTAAAATCTGTAAACTTCCAGAACAGACTGGAAGCATTAGCCTCTTTTTTGTGTCTTACAGGCTGCACAGAGAATACCTATGCCTTGCATTCCGAGCAATAATGGACCCAGTAATCCAAGATCTCTTGTACCTATACAAATCAAACAGTCCCAGAAATACAGAACAAGGAATCTAAACCTGCTTCAGTAGATCAATAAATAAAACAAGGCGAAGAGACAAATTTGTTACGCAGCATCTCCCTCACTTCTGGAATTAAAGCAATGCAATATACTATCTTTTTTTTTTTCAAACAGAACCAGGATAATTGAATGGGTATTAATGACGTAGCCCTCCTTGAGGGGAGCAGAGCAGTCTAGGGTGAGAAATGGTAATGTGTAATGGTCACAAAACTCAGTAACCTTGAACTTACTATGATTCCTATGATAAATGTCTACTGTGTAGTTACAAATACATACTTACCACTGTGCCATTAGCATCTGCTACTACATACTCATACAAACAAATAGCTTATAATCCTCAAAGGGGTGCTCATGCTGGACTTTCTTCATCAATCCCACCACTGGGGTTTATTCCTGAACCTGGCATTGTATTTTTGTCTTTGAGGACAAATACTTCAATGCATGCCTTGGGACTAGCATAACATTATCCACAAATAAGGTAGAATGTGAGGTGGTGTCATCGAGAAGAGGAGAGTGCTTGAATTTCATCAGGTCAGTTAGCTGTAGTAGAGTTCCCTTGGATAAGTCACGACGGATAGGTTTTACTCTCATAGTGAACATTACTGAAAAATGATCAGATGTGACCAGGAATGTGGTAACTAAAGGTGTTAAGCATAGACAGGCTAAACTGGTGAGGACCAGATCCAATATTTTTGAACCCCTTTCCTACCACCACATCACAGGACATGAAGTAGCTGATTTAAAGGGTTAGCATTAATTACATCTAAGAATCTTTGTGCATATTTATTTGTGGTGCTGTAGGTCTCCCAATTAATGGAAAGTTAGATGAAATCACCCAAGAAAATAGTGTTAGGTTTGCTATGTTGAGACATCAGTTTAGAGATGCCTCTTGGAATGCAGATAACATGAAGACAGAATGGCAGTTGGCTACGGATAGAATGTGGAAAAGTTCAAGGTCATTATTATGCATTATGAGTCTGGAGCCGACTTGGCTTCTTAGAAATACAGACCCCCCCCTTAAGACACTGACATTTTCAGGGCTGAAGCTGAAAGAATGGTAGGCAATGAAACCCTGCTTACACTTTTCTGAAACCGTGTCTCAGCAACTATGCAGACATCAAATATTTTCAAGAGTTAAGAATGCTTGTAAGGACAGCAACTTCTTTTTTAGGCATTTACCATTCAGCAATGCTACCTTATATATATATATATATATATATATATATATATATATATATATATATATAGTCTTGATTTTTTTTCTGGCTATGTAGTTAATTTGAGGAAAATGAGCCTTAAAGATACTATGGAGAAGAGAGAGAGTCCTGGTCAATATACAGAAGTCATGAGGAGAGACGTGCAGGCCATTCTTATCAAAGAAGCTAGGACTGTCTGTCATCTCCTGGGCTGATACATACTGGATCTCCTTATAATGGCACCAATGGTTAAGCTAGTAATTAAAGTCAATTATGTTTTGATTGTACTGTGGCATCATTATTAATGATGGTAGGATACTGCTGCTCAAAGCTAGTTTCAAACATATTTATTTTTTATTTTATTTTTATTTACATTTTGGTTGCCTGGGTAGACCACTTATCACAAACTGGTGAATACCAGTTTCATCCTGGTTTAAATCATTGTAACAACAAAGCAACAAACAGAAGGTATGAATAGTTAAATAAAGAAATATCAACAGAAGCATAACAAAACAGATATGTGACAAATAATACAAAGGCACAAATGCAAAAGAACAATGAAAGATGTACGTGAAAGATGTACAAAGAAATTAAAATACACAAAACACTGCTAGTAACTCATGCCAAATGGTTTTACAGGACTGGTGATCTCCGACTAATTCTGACAGCTCCATCATGACCCCTCTTTGGATGATCCAAGAAGATGCATCTCAAGTCAATTACTTCCATGTATGTAATGACCAGATTATAACTGTACCTAGGGTGAAGGGACTTGAGGACCCTAGTGAAACTGTGGGTCCCGGCACCTGAGAAGGAGCTGTCACCATTTTTCCACAGCCTGGTGAGTGGTGAATCTGTGGATCTGACTATAGAGTCACATATCAATACAACATTGACAGATGTACTTATTTGGCCTTACTGCTTTACGGGCTTTGGCTTGCAGCTAAGTGACCCCCCTTTTTAGTGAATTTTTTGTAGAGTATGTGAATATTGCTTGTCTGTCAGTGTGACGCTGAGTGTCCTGCATAATAAACCTTCATTTAATAGGCCTTTGTGGTTTTGGCAGGTATTTTTAATACCTCTCCATTAAAAGTATTATTTGTTGATTTAAAACATAGTGGGATAGGTTGTGCAAGGTGGGTATCAGAAATGACAGCATGCTAGGTACAGCAACATTTTTGAACAGAGGCTGTCCTCCAATGTTAGTAGGTACTTGCATCTGTCATAAAAATAGAATCTTTGAGTAGAAGAAGCAAACAGTTGTCAGTGAGTTTTAGGCAATTCTAGTGTTATCAGGCTGGCCACAGACTGTGTAGTAAACTATGACTTTATGATATATGGTGACTGGTGAGAAAGAGTAGTAATGTGTACTAAACTGTGCGTTTCAACTTCGAGCTTGAACAAGTTTCCTTCAGTACTGCATCAGTCATATGAAGGAGATCAGACACCAATCACATTTTCGAGTCAGCCTTACATACAGCAAGAAGGTTCAGTAGTTGTTGTTTTACCCAATGTTGTCTCGTGGCAGCAGCAGGTATATCTGTGCCATTTTCAGTGACCTGCGTCAACATTCCAGTGATAATGACAAAGCTAAGATCCAGGGCTGGGGGTTAAATGTATTCTGAGTTGCTTCTAATGGTATTCTGCAAATGAATAGTTTTACCATTACTGCTCTGCATGATACACAGTTTACTATGCTTCCATTCATACCTTTGTAATGTAACTTGAGTTTTCAGGGTATGCAATAAGGTGCATGAATATATCAGAGTACCATGTACACAGACAATACTTTCTGCATTCTGCAGCATCACATTAGTCCTGGAAACCTGATGCAGAGTGGTCTCTGAATCATATTCACTGGCTCTCATTTCTTTTTATGAACAACAGCCAATAGGGAAGCATGACAATACAAAGTAGCATTGGAAATAGATGACATTATGAGATATGTATAACAGAGGTGCTCTCCAGAATGTAGTTATCTTGCCAAGTCTGCATCAGCCAGTTCCTCCAAGCAAATATACTGGACTTTCTTTAATTTTTCTTACAACGCATAATGATACGGTTTCCATTACGAGGTTAACAGGGAGAGGATCTCCAATATGAACCGTGGCACATCTGTGATGTGTGCTGAATCTTAAGATAAACCCCTGCTAAGCTACTTTGGCTGCAAGTATGTATGCAGGTCTAGCTTATTTATTTATTTATTTTTTGTTACAGTTTTCAGCTCTTAAAATGGATATAGCCAAATGTTTATTTTGAATAAAATCAACAGAAAATAGCCTTTGCAATCAATTCTGTAAAATAAAGATGACAATTTTAAGTCCATGTAGCAGTGGGGAGATGCGAAGAAATACTGCAGTGGTAATGAAACTGTGAACACAATTTCTCATAATGAGAACTGCATATTTCTTGATCTGTACATATTAAGAACCACTCCATACACTATTTTACAAACAGAAAACAGACTTACATATAACTTGTAATTCTGCCATGTGCTTACTATTTGTACATAAGAAAAAGAACAACACACAACCACAAAAGCATATAAACCACCTACAGATTTCTACACAATTAGTCGCATTTATATTTGGCTAATTTATTCTCAAAAAACAAAAATGACAAATATAATGAACACTGCGTGGGTGTACTTGTTATCTCTACACATTTTTTTAAGCTAGCAATTCATGATTTAAAAAAGAATGGCAGTATCCAAAGCCTTCAGAAATGCTAGTAAGCTTCTGCTCTTAGTAAACATTTCACAAAAATGTTCCCCATTTCCATATTATTCATGTGTGCAAACCTGTTTGTTAGACAAACATTTTGGGATGCGACAACTCAAAAGTTTTACTATGTCATCCTCAAGAAACTGTCTTTTTGAAAATACTGAGGAAGAGACAATGTTTTATTTTATACAGTCATGTAAACAGGAAATGTAAGATTGCATTGGCTTCAAGGACATAAATGCCACTTGACATGAATGCAACCTTATTGTACGCAAGCAGCAATCACTGGATAAGGAGATACACGAGACTACATCTAACACAAAAGGACTTATTCACTACATTAGTGATATTGTGAAAATTTATTTTCTCTTTTGCAGCCTCTCATCTACAGCCTCTTTCAGAATACTAGGTGTCACCTTTAGCGATCCTTGTCCACATGCTTTGTGTTTCTTCTTCTTCTTTCGGCTTTTCCCCGGTTAGGGGTCGCCACAGCGGAACTCCGGTCCACTAATGATTGACAGTAGATTTTTACGGTGCCGAGTTGCCAGCTCGACGCCCAATCTTCAATGAAGACACGCCCTACTCATGTCTTTCGAACGCCACTCAACAGCAGGGAGGACATGCAGACTCCACACAGAAGGCGCTCCAGCCGAGAATCGAACGGGAGAACCTCTTGCTGTGAGGCGACAATGCTACCGCTGCACCAAGGCACCAAATTCAAATTACTGTTTCCCCCAATCCTATGACTTTAAGACATCCTCTTTATACAAACCCTACACAAATACAGCCCTTCACAATACAGAGTGGGCTATCAATGCAGTTGTGAGAGGTAAAATAATCATTTACAAAGTTTCTTTCTGACATGACTCTCGTGTTTTCTATCATTAAGTGAAATTAACATCATTAAAGTCGCAGACGCATTTCTGCACATTTCTGCAATCAAGGTTCAAGCTTCAACAACAATGTAAACAACAGGCTCAGTTAAAATTCTTTAAACATGGGCTTTACGGACTGCTCTACTACCTCTTAAGACTAAACTCCACAAGGAACCAACCCATTAAGCACAACTCAAAGTTTAACTCCACGATCACCTTTTGTCAAAGGAAATCACTTCTGGTGCATTGATTTAACTATACACAAGCAATAATTCCCTTCTTTGGGGAGATTTCTGCCCTCCTTTATTTCGTGTGATCATGGAGTTAATGTAAAGTTTCAGGGGTGTGGGGTGCTTTTCTACTGCAAAAAATGCTTACAGATAATGTTTTAGTCTCTCTGGAGTTGCTTCTTCAAGCAACTGTAAGTCGATGACTCAGAAATAAATCTAGTTGGCGGCATTCAAAAAGTCTATAATTTATTTCAGCGATAAATGCACTGCTTAAAAATGGCCATTGTGGTGCAAACTGATTTACCTCAACTTGTCTTTCATCTATCCTGCATTGCCAACTTCACAAAAGACAACATGCATGGTACAACACTGGGTAGATTTAGTTAAACTGAGCTACAGGGCAACTTGAAGAGCATGAGCTTCTCTACGGAGGAAAGACACACACTTACATAAAAATATAACTCAGCCCAGCACGCAAGGGTGGGACTTAGCTTGTAACACTGTAACTTGTAAACTAAGAAAGGCACATACCTCTCAACCTTGTAGCATCAAAAATCTGGACAAAGGCCCATGAAAAATAGGTACAAATTTGTATGCTGATTAACATAAAACTTGCATGCATAATTATGTAACCCCCACCACTCCAATGGAATTGTGGGATACCAACTTTCAAACGCTAAATGAAGAACAGACAACCAAAATATGGCCCCAGAGTCCCCTTGCAGACATTACAATGTCCCATTACCTGGCTATTTTGCCCCATTTACCATAAACATTAAACATTAAATGTGCATACTGCTTCACTTATACAATGATTATTTGGGTTTTATTTTACATTTTATAGCACAAACACTAATAGACATTTGCTAAACAAAGCAATACAGTCTCACCATGTAAATAGATTTAGCATTAAAATGTCTCTGCCCTTGAAACTCACATTCACTGAAACAGCATTGAAACCCGCATCCAAAGAAAATGCATCTGGCCAGTGGCAGATAAAGATTACCTTTGGGCGGTTTTCAAATCACAGGCCCCTTGCACATGAAACAAAAACATACATGTGTTCTTTGATACACCTTCCTGACTTTATTTAATTGTATTCCTTGTATAATACAGCACAGTTGTTAGAGCACGTTTTAAATGTATTGTTTTACCAGTAAGCAATGAAACAAAATGCATGAACCAATAATGACAAAACTGCACAATTCAGAACATTTCCATCATAAAAGTCTACTTAAACTTCTACAATCCACCAGTATCCGTAAATATGTACAATCTCTGCAGAAGTAAAAGTCATCTAAATTCCATGTTAGAGGGATCTGTAACTAGGTTGTTGCTAGCAAACAATTTTATATTTCATTGTTTTGTCTAAAAGTGCCTGTTGCCCTTGAAGAATAAATTGCCTATGTTACATTACAAAATGATACGCTAATAATATTTCAATAAGAATGGATGTCAAACAGATAGCTTCATAGTTAATAGGTAGCTAGCTCCTCCAGAGGAGAACATACTCAGGACTGTAGCGTCAACCTCCTTTAAAAGTATAACACAGTACAGTATCAACAATCCATCTACAGACTGTGGGAGTAGAACCCACAGCCTTCCGCAGCAAAAGCAAGTATACTACCTGTTGTGCTACTAACAATCCAAGTAGACTTTGCATAAGCAGCACTAAACCTCTCCTTCCCTGAAGAACTGTACAGCACAAGAAATCAGGAAAAAGGCAAAACTGATTGGGGAGACAAAAACGAGAACACATTTTAAATATCGCTTTTATAATCTTGGAAAGTTGCTAGAATAAAATGTTGTGTTACCATGTGTTTCCTAAAATACAGAAAGACAAACTTAAACGGCTATCATTATTTTTGAATTCATTTCTCACTGATTTGCCAGAATAAAATAATATTTATGGTTTTTAGCATTTGTTTATTGGGAAAGTCCGACTTGGAACAAAGTTAATTTTCAGCAGAGGCCTGGGGAGAAATGCTTCAGATGCATATCCCTGTATTGCGGGAAGAAACTGCAGCACCCAGAGGAAACCCACACAAACACAGGGAGGACATGCAGACTCTACACAGAAGGAACTTCAGCCAAGAATCGAACTAGAGAACCTCTTGCTGTGAGGCAACATTACCACTGTACCATCCAAATTTTAAGAGGAACAGACCAAAAGTATGAGCCAAACACATTCCAGACATTATGTGAAAATTTGTACAGTTGAGAGCTATAACTCCATGGGTAGAGAACTTGGGCTCTTGCTTCTTGTACCTAAGGTACAGGGTTTGAGCCTGAGTAACCATAACCACCAGGTATATCTATCTGGGGCATTTTACACACAGACACACACAGACACACTTCACATAAATACAGCAGAGTAAATAACCTTCACATAAATGCAATTCTAATTTGCAAGTGTTCAACTTATGAATGGCATCAGCAGCACATAAACATCTACAGATGGAAATAAATGCATTAATGTAGTGATAATCCCAACAGGGGTGTTCTACTGTATATATACCAACTAAAGTGTTTTACCTGGAAAGAACAGAAATAAATGCAACAATAAATTCCAATTGCTAAAACATGCAGCTGCTCAGTGTTCAGTCTTCTCTTGGACTCGTCTGTTCCGCCCCTCTTGTAAACTCACTCACTCACTCGGCCCAGAGCAGCACTCAGCCGAATTATGACAGGCTGCTGATTTCATGGCGCACGCCTCCACGTGATGAAGTCAGTCTGAAAAAAGCCAGGAAATTCAGAAAGGTGCCACTGCGGAATCATGGCACCCCATTATGTGGACCTCAAAACCGGCAAAACCCGAGAGATTCGGTACAGTTGAGAGGTATGGAAAGGCAGTAATTCTACCTCCAGACACTGGAACTTTAGGAAGAAAATATCCAAGCAGCCTTATGTTTCTAAGACACGGTATCAAGACATTTGAGCAATCTGAACTTCAGATAGGATAGCATCTTCTTGCTGCTAGATTTTAATGGACTGGAATGCTGGTTAAGGGTAATGACCAGGGATATGCATGGGTATAGAAATCCACAGTATACCTTCTGGATCACTGCCCTTATCCACCTGTCCACTGTGATAACAAACCATATAGGACACTGGAGAGAGATGGCCTCTGACTGCCTCCAGAGTGGGACAGTCAGGCAATGCCTTATAGATACTACCAGAACGTTTCCCACTGGGAGAATAATCTCCCTGAAAACTACCCTAAATGTTGAAGTTCCTTCCAGAATGTTTGATTTATTTATTTTTTGCTGCTCCCATGTCTAATTTATATCTAGCATGGACTTCTTTGAATCCTTGAGAAGGGGGAACATCCCACAAACAACTGAGATGTTTTTTGCCCACTTTCTCCATTGTTTCTAAATGTACCTTTATTTCAGAGATGAAGAAATAGGTCAACTTGGTATTACCTACAAAATCAGCAATCTTAAGTCAGGTGTGCTAGTGTATCACAATGACAGATCTTGCAGCTCTGGCCAAACCTTCTGCAGAACTGCAGACTACTCATTCTATCATATCGGATACCGATTAGACAGCTGACATTTGGGACAGTAATGCTAATTTGTGAGGTCCAGTAGTAGCATTTGGTGCCACTTGTCCACTAAGTCTTACTAGAACTAAATTAGGTGACAAAAATATTTACAGTCCTGAATGAAAAAATGATGGATAGGAGCACAACAGCAATACTAGTGAGCACGGAGACCATAAGATGCCTAGTCATATACACTATTAAAAAGTTCTTGCCACCCTTCACCTCCCAAACGGAGCAGAGTTGTACATGGTAACCCTGGTATAAATTTGGGTCTACCTATCTAATGGTCAATATTGGCCTTAAAGTTAGAAAGACTAGTAGTTTGCTTGACCTGTACTGGTAACTTATTCCATAAAGAGGAAATAGTTTTAGTTAGGAATCTAAATCCCTCCAGCAAGTCTTCTTAGTGTAGATTCAGGTTCCTAGTATGGGTTGCTTGCTGTGCCACTGGTTTAGAAATAGGAGGTCAAATGGGATTTGTGTCTTTGATGGTTCAAAAAGAGAAAAACAGGTCACCTTGGAGCAGTCAGTAGGCTACTAAGTTAAAAGGAGAGTTGTGCTAATCAAGATAATTAAAGGATTTATGGCTTTTATTTCTTATTTTTTTATTAAAGGAACCTTACTCCATAGCATCATTCAAGTACTTAAATTCTGTTCAGTTTTTAAGGTACCCAGGTTAAGCTTTCAAAATACAGACATATACGTTTCCATACAACAATTATGAATACTTATCAACATAATGAAAAAGATAGTGTCACCACAACATCACAAAGTAGTAAATTCAAAACTGATTAACAAATCCATCGTCCCCTTTTATGGTACTTCCACTGTTATACATGCTAGCTTCTTTAGGCTTAATTTAGTTTCCATCAATAACATTGATCTTATTCACCCTATTTTTCACACATTTTCTACCATGATTCCTGACCCCCCCCCAATCTTTTCATTTTCGTTAACACACTTAGGGGTTTTATGCACTCTTTTAATCATGCTATCTTATCTGATTTCCATGGTCTCATGATAATTTTTGGATTCCAAGAAGATCAGGCTTACTAAACTCTTTGTAAGCTCTGCTAACCTCTTTCCCCCACCAGTTCAACATTAAGCCCTTCATCCCAAGCTGCTCTTCCCCACCTCTTGTTCTAGTTATTAAAGATAGTAGGTCCCTCTTAAATAGCTTCAGCTTTGAGCATGACCAAAATATATGCTCCTAATCCGCTACAGATTAATCTTCACAAGGTAAAGGGTTTGATCAATCTGTTTTGATTCAAGTTTCTTGTTCTTTTGGAGTTTTAAGAGGTCTTGGCTTGGGTCAGTTAGAAAATTTGGAAAATATTTCCTTTGCAGACATTGAACAACATCCAGCTAATTAGTGGGAGGACCTGAGAAATAGCATTCCTCATTTAACTAGCAATATTTGGAGGTATTTTTATTTAGCTGCAGTGCTTATTTGAATTGTTTATTCTCTGACTGACTACTGCTGATCTCTGTCTGCATTTGATTTTTCCCACCTACTCACCCAACTGTTGTTGTACTTTTAAACTCAGTGGCTTTTGAGTTGCCTGCTCTTACTATAAATCTGATTTTGGACACTCCTCCCAGTCCCATCTGATCAGCTCATTCGACTGAGTATAGAGAATTCAATTGGGAAGGCCCACTCTGTTAGTCTCAAACTTGAGTTATCTTGTTTCCTCCCTTCCCACTTACTGAAAAAAATTGCATTCTTGTCGCAGGAAAGGGTAGCCTACACCCTTCTGAGCTGGGAATGGCTGGTTGAAGGCTTATTGTGTCTGTTATTCTGAATGTGTCTTAGTTCTGGTTTAAGCACTTGGGCTCCAAACCGGTTATTTTACATTAAGAAGGTTTGTGGTCTACATTCTTGTGGGAGGACAGAGTAGCCTCCACCCTTCTGAGTTGGGAATTGCTGGTGAAGTCTTATTGTGCATGTTATTCTAAGTGTCTTTGTTCTGGTCTGTAGTCTGCAATCTTGTGGCATTACTGTTTAGACAGATATACATATATATATATATATATATATATATATATATATATATATATATATATATATATATTTTTTTTTTTTTTTTAACTACCAGAGCATCTAGTTTGCTCATAGCTGAACACTGCTCATCAAGTTGCTTGTCTAATTGACTTGTTCAATATTTAAGTTTTGGGAATGGAATGCAAAATTGAAGGCACATGGGATGAAACTAAGTACAGATAAAATAGTCATAATGGCAGCCAATTTGGGAAATCAGAAGATGATGAGAACTGAGATAGAAGGGAAAACAGTGGAACATGTTAACAGCTTCAAGTATATGGGAGGGGTGACTGAAGAGAAGGGAAGTCTGAATGAGGAGGTCAAAGCTAAAATCAGAGGGATTGAGGCAAATGGCAAAGTGTTTCAGAGGTAGTATATGACAGAAGAATGCCAAAGAAACTGAAAAGTAAGGTGTACAAAACAGTGGTGCGGGCAGTACTATTGTATGGTACAGAAACCGTAGTAAAGGCAGCGCAGTTGAGGAAGCTAGAGGTGATGGATGAAGTGCTTGAGATGGGTGACAGGATGTACACTGTGGGATAGACAAAGAAATGAGGATATAACAGTAGAAGCCAAAGCAGCTCCAATTGCAGGAAAAAAGTTAAACAGAACAGACTACGGTAGTTCAGGCACACAGGTAGAAAAACAGAAGACAATATGGTGAAGATAATTTGGGACAGACAGGAAAAATGCAAGAGAAAATTAGGGCATCCAGCAAGAGGTGGATGGAATGTGTGAGAAAAGAACTGCAAAAGTCAGGCATGAGTGCTGAAGAAGGTAAGAGAGTGGTAATGAACAGAGACAGTGACAGTTGAAAACACCCTGATCCCATGTAGAAAATGGGAAAAGAGGGCTGGTGATTTCCTTTTCTAAAAAAAAAAAAAAAAAATTCCAAACTCCTCTCTTCCTAGCTCCTTGAGATATCCCTCTTTAAAATCCCTTCCTCGTGATTATTTGATGTTCTGTTAAATTTAAAGGACCACTATGGGGAAAAATTTTTTTTTTTTTAATCTTTTACTAAATTTCTATACATTGCTAACCTGTATTCATCAGAAAACAATAGTCACTACTATTTTTTTTGTGTTTTTAACCCTCAGTGTCCTTCTTGGGGCAGACATCCTAATCAGAGTTTGCTTTCTTCTAAAGCTAAATCTTCCCCATAGTGCACTGTGATGGCACATTTGTTGAGATCATCACGCCCATGGCTGGGCTGTCACATCTCAGTTCCATTCATTTAGAATGGAAGAACAGAGAAGCAGTGCTAATTCTGAGAGGCCTTGGTACTAGTATCACTTACTGTTCTGCAGTGCCTCTTACAAATGTTTTTCCTACTGATGTGTTACACATTCTATGAAAAAAGCATCCAAAAATATTAACTCACTGCTGAGATAACAAACTTTTTGGGAGATACTGATTTTGGTACTTCAGTTTCTTCTCAAGTTACCCCTCCCATTTTCCCTCCCTCAGTAAGCCACATTATCAGGGCAGCTGCGGTAGTGCAGCGGTTAGCATTGCCGCCTCACAGCAAGAGGTTCTCTGGTTCGATTCTCAGCTGGGGTGCCTTCTGTGCGGAGTCTGCATGTCCTCCCTGTGGTCGCGTGGTTTTCCTCCGGGTGCTCCGGTTTCCTCCCACATCCTAAAGTAGGTGGATTGGACAGTCTAAATTGGCCCTAGGTGTGAGTGTGTGCCTTCTGTGGAAGGATGGGCGCCAGGCTGGCAACTCGACACTGTAAAACTCCACTGCCAATCATAAGCGGACAGGTGATCCGCTGTGGTGACCCCTAACCGGGAAAAAGCCGAAAGAAGAAGTAAGCCACATAATCACATGTTCTGTCTTGCAAAGTTTAGTCACCTATGCATTACAATAAGACATCAGACAAAACTGTCTGCATAGTATGCCAGTAAAAGTGTTCCCTTGTCTCTGTTCTTATGTCATCTGAATAGTACTTTCACAGTAAATAATGTTACAATATGCTTGTATCAATCCTTAACATGCAGCAGTCTAAGTATTCCAGAAACTGCTCTGCTTTGTTTATCAGCATTCATATTGATCACAGCTGTTGATATGTCGACAAGCAAATGCTCTTATCATCCACCAAATAATAGTCTTACTTCAGACAGATCATTACATAATAACGCAGATGTTAACTCCTACTTCTCCTTACTGTTGCTTTGGTATGCACAGTCAGGGAAATTTCCATTGCACATTTTCTGATGTTATTCAATGAATTTCTCGGTAAGCACAATATAATGCATGCTATCACTGCCCCTAGCAATGTGCACACTTTTCTAACCAAGCTAATGTCAATACTACTTTCCAGTCTATACTGTTGCATCCTTTTCTATTTACTCCTGCACACAAATACAGGCATAGGGAGACCCACCTTATGCCTACGTGTTTGCAAGCTGATGTTAGCAGTGTTTTCACTGCTACAGGTGTGTGTACTTACAACTTAACAACTAAATTCGCCACTGTGTAATAACAAACCAAAATTTGAAAATGAGCACAGCTCTGAGTGGGAGAAGTATGAGCACTTTGGAACAATCATAATATTCATTGAGAAATTGCAACAAGATACACTGAAACTGTTACTAGGTCATCTGCAACTTGCTTAAAAATAACCATGGTATAAAAAGCAATGTTTTACTTCTCAAGGAACTGTCAAAAGTCTTGGGTAGGAATGAATCAAAAAGCATAAAGCAGTGTAGACTGGAAAATAGTACTGACATTACCTCGGAAATTTCACTGACTGTGCATTACTACAGCAACAGTAAGGTAAAGTAGAAGGTAACATCAATGGCTTGTCTGACAGGTAACAAGACTGACAACTGCATTATTATATAATGTTCTGTGTGAAATAAGACTATTTTTTGGTAGGTAAGAGGATTTGCTTGAGTTAAAAATCACTAGGGCCTTTCCAGTTCAGTGATATGCTTGGATTTGTACATACCAACTAGGGAACTGGATTTGCTAATGGGTCTGATAAAGATGACATCTTACCACTGTATTCTAAGATATCCCCCTAGAAATTAAATGGTCCAGATAGGATTTCCTGACTATAATGGAAACATGATGATCGAATGAGAGAGACGTGTCCACAAAAGTATCCATAGGTTCATACTAGGCTATCTGTCCTAGGGCATTTATAAGCCTAGCCAGAGTGTGCTTGGCTTTCGCCACCCATTTTAAATGAATTTTGCTATGCCCTTTTTTGAGGTTAGTATACTGTGCCTCTGTCTAACAGTGACACAGAAGTGATACCCGGGGTATAGGTTCATCCAGGTCTCTTATGACTATATCTCTCTTAAGGAATACCACTTCTAATACACAAGGTGGGATAACTTTTTTACTTGTCAAATACTACTCTGATCACTTTTCTGAATTGTATGCAAGTATGTGCATATTTAAGCCCTTTTGGAGTTGTTTTATATCAGTGGATAACAGCACCAAACTTGCAGTTATCAGCAAACTTGGTCACCCACACATTTGTGGTATTGGCATGGATGTTTGCAAAATACATGCCAAACAAGAAAGGACTTAGCACTCATGTCTGATGTACTCCACTATTTACAATTTTACATTTAGAGAGGGTACCAGCAACTTTCATAACTTGAGATCTGTTGGACAGCCAATTTGTAATCCAGCAGACAATGCAGGTGCTTACATTAAATCTGTCTAGTTTTTCAATAATACAGGTATGGGGGACAGTAACAAAAGCCCTGCCAAGATGAAGGTAATCAGCATACATGGAGTAAACAAAAAGGTTAGAGAGGCTATGGAGATTGAACAAGTTTACGGGGATCAGGACACAGGACCAGCCCTTCATAAAACCGATTGGTGTCTCGATCAGTTTAGTTGACTCTCTGCATAAAGGAGTCGTGCTATGATATGTTCCATGCTTTTGTGTATAGCACTGATGAGGCTGACGGGCATGTAATTACCCAGGTCTGTAAAGGGATCACCTTTCCATTGGGGAATCACAGTGGCTGTGCTCCAGGTATCAAGCACAAACCTTGTGGATATGCTAAAATTGAACAGTTTAATTACAGACTCACAGTGCATACTGGGCACTAATGGGAATGCATCCTGGTATGTTACTTGGTTCCAGAGAAACTTAACAGTTGGCCTTTAACAGGGATTCTCAGGCTGGTTTATTTCAAGGGAAACTAATTTTTCAGGGATAGTGAGGGCAACAATGTGAGTAAGAGGGGTAAATTTAGCCCTAAATCTCTCTGCAGATATATCTGCTTGTCCTTTGTGATGGAATATGTGATATTACTATGGATGACCTCAGTGAGTTGTTAGCATTATTCCTTACCTATCTGAGATAACTGAAGAAAGATTTGTAGTTTCCTTTGGAATCTGTAGTGATCTTAAATTCATATTCTGTTTTCTTACAGCATTATTTTCTTTCTTTTGTTACACAGTTTATTAATACCGGAGTACCTCCACAGAATAATTTACCATTATATTTAGGGTGGAAAGGTAATGGCTTTTCTATGCAACTAATAAGGTACTGGTAAAATTGGAGGTAAATGCAGCAGTCCTCTCAGTTGGATCCATTTGTGCTGGAATGTTGATAATTTTGCAGAGGTCATTTACAAGTTAAAGTAGGTTTGCTCTGGAGATGTCCCTAAAGATGGTCTCATTTGATGGTAGGGTGGCACCATTATGATAAACAGAGATGACGAATGACCTGTGGTTATATTTAACCAGAGATGATGAACCACTAGGTAGGGTACAGTCAGGGGCTAGTATGGTAAGGATCAAGTCAAAGATATTAGAGCGTCCAATGGACAGTTTTACAATTTGCTCCAATGCACAGATATTAACAAAGTCTATGGAACTCTGAACACAGCCACTCTTACAAGTTTAACCAAACCAGTCAATGCTTGGTTAATTGAAGCCCACTAGCAAGAAGAAATTCAGTTTGATATTTAACCCCTCAATGGTGTTAAGGTAATTTTCCATGATATTTTAGGGACACTGATGGAGATCTCTAGTCAGCACCGAAATAATAATTTGATTGTTTGTACCAAGCAGAACTGAGGTGGGCTACCAGCCGCAACTCTGAGCTGAGATACCAGATGACTAGAGGCTTCTGAGCTTCCAAAGCACCATTTGCTGCACTTTTTTATTGCCTGCCGCCTACTTTAATACTATATTTCTATACTATGTACTAACCTACACTGTTGTACTGCAACTGTCTGCCTTACTGTGCCTGTTAAACTGAATTTTACTGTTTTCACTGTTTACGAAGTTATTTTTATTACTTTCACTGTTAAGTATTTGCTGGTGTTTTTCACTGTTGCAAAGCAATCTGTTTTGCTTGTTCTGGTTTTCCTGCCAAGCAGTGTTATAACTGATTTTTTTAGCTGTTTAAAACATTCTTTAGAGTCTCCTTGCCAATTTTCTGCTGTTTTAAACATTTTTTATTGTCTCACTACTATTTTTCTGCTATGTGAAACATTTTCTAGTGCCTCCCGCTGAAACGAGGGTAGTTAGTAGCTGTAGCATAGTCCAGATACAGGTTTGCTGCATCTGAGTCTGTCTGTAGTGGCTGTCTGTTCTGAGCATATTTTCCAGGCCATTTTGGATTGGAAAGGGCCTTTCTGCACTCTAATGAGAGAACTGTACTGATTGGATCTTGTCTGGTTAAGGGTGGTTGGTCTAGGGCTTGGAATAATCATCCTCATTGGTCCTTTTGAACTTTTTTAAAGTTTTTAGCTTCTAGTATGCAAGACCTGCATTTGAGTGGGTTTCTGCTTGTTCGCACATCGCACAGCATCACTCACTGCTGTGTAATTGTGCGCCATAGCCAAACAGATTAATTCAACAGTTTTTCCCTTAGTTACAGCTGTAGAACATTAGTGAGGCCCTCATCCTTAGTACTTTCTTGGTAAAAAAAAAAATACTGCTAGTGAGCTGAAACCTATTAAAATACAAACAAAAAAAGAAAACCCAGGTGGAAATATCCATCTACTGAGCTCCTCCTTGATAGATCCCGAAAAGGCCCACCTAACATTATGGATAGTTGGACCAACCTTGTTTCTCCTGCCAACCTTGTTGACTTGGGTCTTTTCAAGCAGTGTAGCAATTGCCTCATGTACACGGACAACCCTCTTCTACTAACTCACTCTAGTAGAGAGTGAGAGAGATGTATCTGCACCAAGAATCTTGAAACCATGCTCTCTCACACTCAAAACAGTAATACGGAAGAGGTTGTCAACCCACATACCACTACACATGCACATAGCACCACTACTCATACACATAGTATGCATCCAATACAAATGTGGAGGTTCTCTCAAAAAACCTTCCGAGACACCAGAGATCTCCAAAACAAAAGACTAACACAGTTCCCATAGCACCCATGAAACATAGCACCAGTGTCTCACCTACCAAGCCTAACACTTAAAAACATGGATGTCTCACTCACCAGGTTGGACAAGGAGAAAGTCACAGTCAGCTGCCTGCTCGGTGCCAGGATTCGTCAGATCACACATGCACTCAGATCTCTCAGCAATAAGTACCATTATAACTCTGTCATAATTCACGTTGGAGTGAATGACCTGAGATGTACCTCACTGAACTATATGAAGAGAGACATAACTGAGCTCTCTGAGTACATGTCCCAGGCGGGTATGTCCATAGCCTTGAGCAGCATACTACCCTCACCTACAGTGATGCCACAGTATAAACAAAAGATAACGGAGTTCAATAATTGGCTTAGTTACTGGTGTCATTCAAAGAGGATCCAGTTCCTGTCAGCCTGGGAAAACATGGTCCGCAAACCTCACTGCTTTGCCAGAGATGGTTTGCACCTGGCACCTCTACGCTTTCGGCTGCTGGTAAAGCCTTTTGCCTCCATCATAGTGCTTTTTTTAGACAAAGTCTTGAAAACAAACTTACCGACGTGAAATTTGCCAATCATAACAAAATAAGGGTCATGCTGCTAAACGCTAGGAGCTTAAACCAAAAACTGCACATTCTGTAAGCACTTCTATCACAAGAAGATGTAGATGTCTGTGCAGTCACAGAAACCTGGTTCAAGGCCTCAGGAAATACCCAGGTCTTGCAAGGCTACAATGTCTTCCACACTTTCAGACAGCAAAATTAACGTGTAAAAACCAAAGGAGGCTATGTGTCTATCTGTATTAGAAATAAATTCACCTCCCATCTAGTTAGACTGGACAACTCCATGAAGTTACTCCAAGTTCAGTTTACAGTGGGCAAGACCCCCATTCAAGTTATAACCAGTTATGGATCCCCCTCCATGGATCACGACGGACATGAAGTTTACTTAACCAAACTGGAGACATCCAAATATTACCGAAGTCCCTGGTTATGGGGGATATCAATTATCCCACCATCAACTGGGAAACCTACTCTAGCCCAAACCTGGTAGTGCAAAAGTTCCTTATCTTTGGTAACTCAAATGCCCTGGAACAAACTGTTCATACCCCGACAAGAGGAACAAATATACTAGATATGGTCCTCACGAACATCTAATTGATGCACTACTGCAACTGTGGGACACTAGTTAAATTTGACCACAAATCAGTCACCTTCGAGCTGACACTAACACCAGAACTCCCAAAGGGCAAAATCAAACTAAAAAACTTCACCAAGGCAAACTATACCCTCCTAGGTGAAGGTATAAATGCATTTTGAGCCCCATCCTCAGCTGGAAGTGGTAACTACACTAAAGCCTTGTGCAATCACTTGCATAAGTATATAGACTCGACTGTACCAAAATGAATCAAAGCCAGAGACCCAAGTAAAAACAAGCCGCCATGGTGGACATCCAGCATCAGCAAACTTTACAAAAAAAAAAACACAAAAAGTTGCTGACATGAAAATGAAAGGGAGACCCCAACAAAGGAAAAGCACCCTCCTCAGCATCAACAGGCAAATAAGACAACTTGTCAAATTCTCTAATGGTCTCTTTGAGAAAAACTTAGCTAGCACAGCCAAGGATAGTCACAAGGCCTTTTATAGCTACATACGTAGCCTAAAAGGTAGGACCCAAGCATGTGCAGAACTAGTGACAACACACTTTTGCTGCAGTTGGTGAAATGCAGTTTGGTTGGTCTGTTTCTCCATTTTGCTGCCATTGGTGAAGTGCAGTTTGGTTGGTTTGTTTTTCCATCACACACACTGACCCCACAGAGATAGCAAACATGCTAGCGGATATGTGTGGTGAAAATTTCACCCCCTATCCCCTCCAAATCTATCACAAACCTTGCCCCAAACCCCCCATCCTACATTTCTGAAGAACAGGTCATCAAAGCCTTGTCTAAGGCAAAAAACACAACCTCTATGGGACCAGACAGCATCCCAGGATGTCTTCTAAACAGGTTAAACATGAAGTAGCATCACCATTAAGTACTCTTTTCAATCCTAATCTAACCACAGCCTTTGCTCCTGTGGAATAGAGAACAGCAACAGTTATTTTTCTCCACAAAGGTGGCCTAACAACAGACCCAGGGAATTGCAGACCCATAAGCCTGACCAGCTTCATCTGTAAGGCCATGGCACATATAATTATGGACATCATAAAGACGTAGGCAACCTCCAAACCCTGGATCCTACTCAATTCGGCTTCATCAAGGGCAGATCTTGCCTGTTAAATCTTGTGGATTTTTTTTAAAATGTAACCAGGGCCATTGATGAGGGTAAATCTGTGCACACAGCACAACTCAACTTGGCAAAGGCTTTCAACACAATCCCACACTCAGGCATTACTGATAAATTCAGCAAATTAATGTAAACCCCTTTGTCGTAAGATGGGTTGCTAACTGGCTCACAAACTGGACACACACTATCAAAGTGTGTGACTACACATCATCCAGCAGACCTGTTATCAGTGGGGTGCCAACAAGGGTCAATGCTGGGCCCCCTACTGTTTGGTATATACTTCTCAGAAGTCCAGATCAAAACTAAGGGGTTGTAGCTGACCAAGTTTGCAGATGACTGCAAACTGGATGCAATTATTGAATCTCCAATTGATGTTAGTATACACCAGGAGGGTCTTACACAGACCAACGACTGGTGTCTTAGTCATGGTCTCAAACTGAATGCAAAGAAATGCATCATCATTCCCTTCGGCACAAACAATGTCCCTTCACCCTATCAAATAAACAATACCCCAAGTACCCATGAAGTGGTAAGGGACATGTGTTCACAATTTGACCATGACCTTAACTTCGGCCACCATGTGTCTACTGTAGTAAGGAAGGCTTTCTAGGTAACACACTTGATTAGTAAAGGCATCACTTTGAGAGCAAAAGTTATAACCCCTCTATACACAGTACTAATCCAGACCATAATTCAGTATAACACCCCATTTGGCATGTACCGTACAAAGCACCTGAAGCAACTGGCGAGACTTCAGAGGTTTCCAACAAGAAGATCAAGGGACTCCAGCACATGCCAGATACAGACAGACTTAAGTCCCTGTTACTTAACTCTGTATCACATAGACTTCTTAGGGGGGACTTATGCTTGGCTTACAGAGCAATCTCAGACCCAAACCTAATGAACTTGTTGCATATCCAGAATCAAATGGGACTAGGGCCACCTGTTTCAGGGACCTAAATATGGCCTGCAACTTAAATAGGACATGCTGGAGGGACAGATTTAGCTCCCAGCGATGGCCACATCTTTGGATAAGGTTGCCTATTCATGTGAAACAGAGCACCTCTATGACACTGTCCAAAAGGAACCTGGACGAGTGGATGGGACACTGTAAATTCTTACTGGGAATAGCACCCACAACCCTCCTTGACATGGGCATTGCTAAATGCAATCTTGGGTATTAACTAACATTTCTATGGCATTTCATTGGGATGAAACTGCTAGCCTAAAAATGATCTCCAGTCGATAGCCTAGTAATTTCCTATGATCCTATGATTTGTTAAGGGTGATTTTGATCTCCATGTTAGGATCATGGGTAACCTGATGTGTGATGATGGTATTTTTGACAAATATACATACTCCCCCACAATTATCTAAGGGCCAGAAATCATGACAGGCGCTAAATCCTGGTATAGGGGGTTGCTGCCATTGTAATGAAGTCATGTCTCAATATCTACACTGACATAAATATGTTTGAGTTGCATAAATGAACTTCTCCAAGTGCTTCACAGTCCTAGATTTCTCATTGAAGGGGGCTGAACTGCAGGGCGTAAAGGTTTGGTGCCTTCCTACAAGTAGGTGTTGCAACAAGAGTGTTTCGCTTGGGAACCTTTGCCTAAATTTCTAATCCCCGGACAGCCAGGGAACTTCATCAGTTTGTCTACATAGAGGAATTTGTTACCCGAGTTGCATTATATTTTAGGCTTTTCTTGTCACTAAAAATGTAACAATACTGACAAAATTGCTACCAAAGATGACAAAGGCTTGAAATTCTCAAGTTCAATTTATCTTCAGTGAATCTGTCGCTGAAAAATTACATGAACCACTTTAGATCACAGACGGGCATTGCAACCTCTTGTAGCAGGATGACAAATGTTCCTTAAAATTATTTAAAGTTTGCACACCCCTCCCAGTTCATAAAGGGGTACTTTGTCAAACTTGAGTGCAAAAAGTGAGACAAAAGAAAAAAAAAAGTCAAACAAGTCTGCAATAGTTCACATGCCAAACATATAATTGCATTCTGCAGATTACCCAGTACTATGCAGAGTGAGGATTCAGTACTCTACTGCCTTAATGGGTGGCCTGTAAGTAGCTCTTTTTCATAAACATACACATAAGTTACTGTCAGTTATATTATGGGGAAGCAAAGGGGAAGAACAGGAAGAGAAAAACACATCAAGCAACTCCTGAACTTAGTAGAGGTCTAAGTGTCTTTTACTCCTTTCGTGTGCTAACAAAGGCATAATATGGCTTATATCACTCAGGTAATCCTCTGGAAGGGACCACTCATCCCTTCAAGTAACAGACACAAGAAAGGCCTCAAAATCTCAGGCCATAATGTCAATGAAAGCAATGGACCCAAAGACATCATGGTTAGCAACACTGAAGCCAACAACATGTTGAAGTCAATACCCTTGGCCTCAGTGGCTTCAACCCAGCCTGGGCCACTGATTTTGACATTGATGACAAAGAGTTGACTAATAACCTCAAGTGGATTAAGGCTCACAGAATTTCCAGTGAGGAGGATCAAGGCAAATCAAGGAAGGTGTTCACAATCCTCTGATCTTAACAAGGGAAGACTCTTCGCACTACATCAGTTGAACACTGAAAAACACCCATCAGATTTTCTTGTAGTCTAACTAGACCAATGAAAACCATCAGGTCCAGACAGATGCAGAAGACAAGGAATGACGGGAACAAAGCTGGGGCTCAGAGTTCACAGACGACACACTTCCAGCACAGGGCTGGAGGAGTGATTCAAAGGAGCTACCTCTTCAAAATGCTTGGATTTTAAAAAAGACTCAGAAACAAAATCTCCTTATAGAGCAGCATGTTTTGAGATCACAAAAATAGAGAATTTAACTTTCTTGGTACTTGGTACATAGTCCCTTATATGGCTCACTTTGTCTTCACAAATTCCTTACAGGTGAGGTGAGAAACTCTGTAAAGTGATTCGCAGCAGAAGAAGCCCTGAGTTTTTTCTTGTTTTAAATAACTTTTCCTTTCTTTCAATGTGGAAAGTGTAAATGTGGCACAAACAGAACACTCATCAAAAGATATTCTTTTAAACATGCAACACATTTAGCATGTTTATCTTCTGGCAGAATGTTTGCCTCATGCTTGCACTTTCTAACAGATCGCCACATCTTTTTATCTACAACAATGGAACTTTCCAAAACAACAGCAACAACAGAAACTACAAAATGGAGGTAAGATTGGTGGGTGGGGGCAAGACTAACTGTAACTTGGCACTGAAATACCACTATCAGAAAAAGGAATGAGCCAACCAGGAAAACTAGAACAGCAAATACTAACTCAAGATAAAAAAAATTGCAACAATGGCTTCTAAGATAACTTCACGCGATCTCTTGATAGTTGATTAGAGCTCTTCCAATATGAAAACAGAAGCTCAGAAAAAGCAAGTACAATTTATCAATTTAGGTAAAATTCAATTACTGGCTAATAATTACACAGTTGGGATGCTCCAAAATAAAACATTTAGAGAAACTAAGAGAACATTAACCTGAACATGCTGCCTAGGAAGACTCTTACAGGTGTTCAGCAACACAGAGTTCATGTTCCAGCTTTTTGTACAGAAGACAGTTTCCAGTAATTTTGAGAAAAAAAATAAATGAATGCACCCAAAGCCATTTAAAATAAGTGAAACACTGAAGCAATACGTATGTATGCATGCGTGCATGTATGGATCTATATATAATATATATATATATATATATATATATATATATATATATATATATATATCTCAAGTCAAATAATAAAAGGCTGGAAGAAATGGAAGAAAATATTAAGATGAAATTATAATGATAAAACTGCAAAAAATAGAGAATAAAATGAAAAAAAGGCTGTCTGAGCATGAGGCTTCTTTAGAAAAGCTGTTTCAAAAATAGTGGAGCAAGAAGACTGAACTTGTACAGAAAACCTGAGATTTTCTGTTGTACCAGAGACAGTGGAAAGAAGAGACTGTATTGCTTTCATGAAAATACAGATAAGCAACTGGACTGGTGTTTCACAGCAAGAGTTGTTAATTGAGATGGCACATAATGTGAATGCTTAAAATCTGGCCATGAGAAAGCAGCCAAATGCTATATCAGTAATGATGAATCATACCAGCACAAAGAGTTGCTCCTGGCAAAATGATGGAAGAAGAAAAAGTATTAACAACTGGGGACAGCAGAGTGCTTGTGGAAAATTATTTCATCATACACTAGGCAGAAGAGAAGCAAGTTTATCCTAGAAATCAGGGAATGTCGAGAGGCAGACTTGAGATTCAAGCTGCTGTCCTCCAGCTTCTTTCAGCATTTTCTTTCCTGGAAGATCAAAAACATTTTTTGGATGCAAAACAGGCTAAGGAGGAAATAAAAAAGTTGAGTTAATAAAGGGTGACCCAGTAAACAGAAACTGACATGCTTCTCATTTTTCTGACAACAACAATGCTCAGAGACTTTACAAGTGGAACTTGTTCTATTATTTAGAGAGGGTACCAGCAACTTTCATAACTTGAGATCTGTTGGACAGCCAATTTGTAATCCAGCAGACAATGCAGGTGCTTACATTAAATCTGTCTAGTTTTTCAATAATACAGGTATGGGGGACAGTAACAAAAGCCCTGCCAAGATGAAGGTAATCAGCATACATGGAGTAAACAAAAAGGTTAGAGAGGCTATGGAGATTGAACAAGTTTACGGGGATCAGGACACAGGACCAGCCCTTCATAAAACCGATTGGTGTCTCGATCAGTTTAGTTGACTCTCTGCATAAAGGAGTCGTGCTATGATATGTTCCATGCTTTTGTGTATAGCACTGATGAGGCTGACGGGCATGTAATTACCCAGGTCTGTAAAGGGATCACCTTTCCATTGGGGAATCACAGTGGCTGTGCTCCAGGTATCAAGCACAAACCTTGTGGATATGCTAAAATTGAACAGTTTAATTACAGACTCACAGTGCATACTGGGCACTAATGAGAATGCATCCTGGTATGTTACTTGGTTCCAGAGAAACTTAACAGTTGGCCTTTAACAGGGATTCTCAGGCTGGTTTATTTCAAGGGAAACTAATTTTTCAGGGATAGTGAGGGCAACAATGTGAGTAAGAGGGGTAAATTTAGCCCTAAATCTCTCTGCAGATATATCTGCTTGTCCTTTGTGATGGAATATGTGATATTACTATGGATGACCTCAGTGAGTTGTTAGCATTATTCCTTACCTATCTGAGATAACTGAAGAAAGATTTGTAGTTTCCTTTGGAATCTGTAGTGATCTTAAATTCATATTCTGTTTTCTTACAGCATTATTTTCTTTCTTTTGTTACACAGTTTATTAATACCGGAGTACCTCCACAGAATAATTTACCATTATATTTAGGGTGGAAAGGTAATGGCTTTTCTATGCAACTAATAAGGTACTGGTAAAAATTGGAGGTAAATGCAGCAGTCCTCTCAGTTGGATCCATTTGTGCTGGAATGTTGATAATTTTGCAGAGGTCATTTACAAGTTAAAGTAGGTTTGCTCTGGAGATGTCCCTAAAGATGGTCTCATTTGATGGTAGGGTGGCACCATTATGATAAACAGAGATGACGAATGACCTGTGGTTATATTTAACCAGAGATGATGAACCACTAGGTAGGGTACAGTCAGGGGCTAGTATGGTAAGGATCAAGTCAAAGATATTAGAGTGTCCAATGGACAGTTTTACAATTTGCTCCAATGCACAGATATTAACAAAGTCTATGGAACTCTGAACACAGCCACTCTTACAAGTTTAACCAAACCAGTCAATGCTTGGTTAATTGAAGCCCACTAGCAAGAAGAAATTCAGTTTGATATTTAACCCCTCAATGGTGTTAAGGTAATTTTCCATGATATTTTAGGGACACTGATGGAGATCTCTAGTCAGCACCGAAATAATAATTTGATTGTTTGTACCAAGCAGAACTGAGGTGGGCTACCAGCCGCAACTCTGAGCTGAGATACCAGATGACTAGAGGCTTCTGAGCTTCCAAAGCACCATTTGCTGCACTTTTTTATTGCCTGCCGCCTACTTTAATACTATATTTCTATACTATGTACTAACCTACACTGTTGTACTGCAACTGTCTGCCTTACTGTGCCTGTTAAACTGAATTTTACTGTTTTCACTGTTTACGAAGTTATTTTTATTACTTTCACTGTTAAGTATTTGCTGGTGTTTTTCACTGTTGCAAAGCAATCTGTTTTGCTTGTTCTGGTTTTCCTGCCAAGCAGTGTTATAACTGATTTTTTTAGCTGTTTAAAACATTCTTTAGAGTCTCCTTGCCAATTTTCTGCTGTTTTAAACATTTTTTATTGTCTCACTACTATTTTTCTGCTATGTGAAACATTTTCTAGTGCCTCCCGCTGAAACGAGGGTAGTTAGTAGCTGTAGCATAGTCCAGATACAGGTTTGCTGCATCTGAGTCTGTCTGTAGTGGCTGTCTGTTCTGAGCATATTTTCCAGGCCATTTTGGATTGGAAAGGGCCTTTCTGCACTCTAATGAGAGAACTGTACTGATTGGATCTTGTCTGGTTAAGGGTGGTTGGTCTAGGGCTTGGAATAATCATCCTCATTGGTCCTTTTGAACTTTTTTAAAGTTTTTAGCTTCTAGTATGCAAGACCTGCATTTGAGTGGGTTTCTGCTTGTTCGAACATCGCACAGCATCACTCACTGCTGTGTAATTGTGCGCCATAGCCAAACAGATTAATTCAACAGTTTTTCCCTTAGTTACAGCTGTAGAACATTAGTGAGGCCCTCATCCTTAGTACTTTCTTGGTAAAAAAAAAATACTGCTAGTGAGCTGAAACCTATTAAAATACAAACAAAAAAAGAAAACCCAGGTGGAAATATCCATCTACTGAGCTCCTCCTTGATAGATCCTGAAAAGGCCCACCTAACATTATGGATAGTTGGACCAACCTTGTTTCTCCTGCCAACCTTGTTGACTTGGGTCTTTTCAAGCAGTGTAGCAATTGCCTCATGTACACGGACAACCCTCTTCTACTAACTCACTCTAGTAGAGAGTGAGAGAGATGTATCTGCACCAAGAATCTTGAAACCATGCTCTCTCACACTCAAAACAGTAATACGGAAGAGGTTGTCAACCCACATACCACTACACATGCACATAGCACCACTACTCATACACATAGTATGCATCCAATACAAATGTGGAGGTTCTCTCAAAAAACCTACCGAGACACCAGAGATCTCCAAAACAAAAGACTAACACAGTTCCCATAGCACCCATGAAACATAGCACCAGTGTCTCACCTACCAAGCCTAACACTTAAAAACATGGATGTCTCACTCACCAGGTTGGACAAGGAGAAAGTCACAGTCAGCTGCCTGCTCGGTGCCAGGATTCGTCAGATCACACATGCACTCAGATCTCTCAGCAATAAGTACCATTATAACTCTGTCATAATTCACGTTGGAGTGAATGACCTGAGATGTACCTCACTGAACTATATGAAGAGAGACATAACTGAGCTCTCTGAGTACATGTCCCAGGCGGGTATGTCCATAGCCTTGAGCAGCATACTACCCTCACCTACAGTGATGCCACAGTATAAACAAAAGATAACGGAGTTCAATAATTGGCTTAGTTACTGGTGTCATTCAAAGAGGATCCAGTTCCTGTCAGCCTGGGAAAACATGGTCCGCAAACCTCACTGCTTTGCCAGAGATGGTTTGCACCTGGCACCTCTACGCTTTCGGCTGCTGGTAAAGCCTTTTGCCTCCATCATAGTGCTTTTTTTAGACAAAGTCTTGAAAACAAACTTACCGACGTGAAATTTGCCAATCATAACAAAATAAGGGTCATGCTGCTAAACGCTAGGAGCTTAAACCAAAAACTGCACATTCTGTAAGCACTTCTATCACAAGAAGATGTAGATGTCTGTGCAGTCACAGAAACCTGGTTCAAGGCCTCAGGAAATACCCAGGTCTTGCAAGGCTACAATGTCTTCCACACTTTCAGACAGCAAAATTAACGTGTAAAAACCAAAGGAGGCTATGTGTCTATCTGTATTAGAAATAAATTCACCTCCCATCTAGTTAGACTGGACAACTCCATGAAGTTACTCCAAGTTCAGTTTACAGTGGGCAAGACCCCATTCAAGTTATAACCAGTTATGGATCCCCCTCCATGGATCACGACGGACATGAAGTTTACTTAACCAAACTGGAGACATCCAAATATTACCGAAGTCCCTGGTTATGGGGGATATCAATTATCCCACCATCAACTGGGAAACCTACTCTAGCCCAAACCTGGTAGTGCAAAAGTTCCTTATCTTTGGTAACTCAAATGCCCTGGAACAAACTGTTCATACCCCGACAAGAGGAACAAATATACTAGATATGGTCCTCACGAACATCTAATTGATGCACTACTGCAACTGTGGGACACTAGTTAAATTTGACCACAAATCAGTCACCTTCGAGCTGACACTAACACCAGAACTCCCAAAGGGCAAAATCAAACTAAAAAACTTCACCAAGGCAAACTATACCCTCCTAGGTGAAGGTATAAATGCATTTTGAGCCCCATCCTCAGCTGGAAGTGGTAACTACACTAAAGCCTTGTGCAATCACTTGCATAAGTATATAGACTCGACTGTACCAAAATGAATCAAAGCCAGAGACCCAAGTAAAAACAAGCCGCCATGGTGGACATCCAGCATCAGCAAACTTTACAAAAAAAAAAAACACAAAAAGTTGCTGACATGAAAATGAAAGGGAGACCCCAACAAAGGAAAAGCACCCTCCTCAGCCTCAACAGGCAAATAAGACAACTTGTCAAATTCTCTAATGGTCTCTTTGAGAAAAACTTAGCTAGCACAGCCAAGGATAGTCACAAGGCCTTTTATAGCTACATACGTAGCCTAAAAGGTAGGACCCAAGCATGTGCAGAACTAGTGACAACACACTTTTGCTGCAGTTGGTGAAATGCAGTTTGGTTGGTCTGTTTCTCCATTTTGCTGCCATTGGTGAAGTGCAGTTTGGTTGGTTTGTTTTTCCATCACACACACTGACCCCACAGAGATAGCAAACATGCTAGCGGATATGTGTGGTGAAAATTTCACCCCCTATCCCCTCCAAATCTATCACAAACCTTGCCCCAAACCCCCCATCCTACATTTCTGAAGAACAGGTCATCAAAGCCTTGTCTAAGGCAAAAAACACAACCTCTATGGGACCAGACAGCATCCCAGGATGTCTTCTAAACAGGTTAAACATGAAGTAGCATCACCATTAAGTACTCTTTTCAATCCTAATCTAACCACAGCCTTTGCTCCTGTGGAATAGAGAACAGCAACAGTTATTTTTCTCCACAAAGGTGGCCTAACAACAGACCCAGGGAATTGCAGACCCATAAGCCTGACCAGCTTCATCTGTAAGGCCATGGCACATATAATTATGGACATCATAAAGACGTAGGCAACCTCCAAACCCTGGATCCTACTCAATTCGGCTTCATCAAGGGCAGATCTTGCCTGTTAAATCTTGTGGATTTTTTTTAAAATGTAACCAGGGCCATTGATGAGGGTAAATCTGTGCACACAGCACAACTCAACTTGGCAAAGGCTTTCAACACAATCCCACACTCAGGCATTACTGATAAATTCAGCAAATTAATGTAAACCCCTTTGTCGTAAGATGGGTTGCTAACTGGCTCACAAACTGGACACACACTATCAAAGTGTGTGACTACACATCATCCAGCAGACCTGTTATCAGTGGGGTGCCAACAAGGGTCAATGCTGGGCCCCCTACTGTTTGGTATATACTTCTCAGAAGTCCAGATCAAAACTAAGGGTTAGAAGCTGACCAAGTTTGCAGATGACTGCAAACTGGATGCAATTATTGAATCTCCAATTGATGTTAGTATACACCAGGAGGGTCTTACACAGACCAACGACTGGTGTCTTAGTCATGGTCTCAAACTGAATGCAAAGAAATGCATCATCATTCCCTTCGGCACAAACAATGTCCCTTCACCCTATCAAATAAACAATACCCCAAGTACCCATGAAGTGGTAAGGGACATGTGTTCACAATTTGACCATGACCTTAACTTCGGCCACCATGTGTCTACTGTAGTAAGGAAGGCTTTCTAGGTAACACACTTGATTAGTAAAGGCATCACTTTGAGAGCAAAAGTTATAACCCCTCTATACACAGTACTAATCCAGACCATAATTCAGTATAACACCCCATTTGGCATGTACCGTACAAAGCACCTGAAGCAACTGGCGAGACTTCAGAGGTTTCCAACAAGAAGATCAAGGGACTCCAGCACATGCCAGATACAGACAGACTTAAGTCCCTGTTACTTAACTCTGTATCACATAGACTTCTTAGGGGGGACTTATGCTTGGCTTACAGAGCAATCTCAGACCCAAACCTAATGAACTTGTTGCATATCCGTAAATCAAATGGGACTAGGGCCACCTGTTTCAGGGACCTAAATATGGCCTGCAACTTAAATAGGACATGCTGGAGGGACAGATTTAGCTCCCAGCGATGGCCACATCTTTGGATAAGGTTGCCTATTCATGTGAAACAGAGCACCTCTATGACACTGTCCAAAAGGAACCTGGACGAGTGGATGGGACACTGTAAATTCTTACTGGGAATAGCACCCACAACCCTCCTTGACATGGGCATTGCTAAATGCAATCTTGGGTATTAACTAACATTTCTATGGCATTTCATTGGGATGAAACTGCTAGCCTAAAAATGATCTCCAGTCGATAGCCTAGTAATTTCCTATGATCCTATGATTTGTTAAGGGTGATTTTGATCTCCATGTTAGGATCATGGGTAACCTGATGTGTGATGATGGTATTTTTGACAAATATACATACTCCCCCACAATTATCTAAGGGCCAGAAATCATGACAGGCGCTAAATCCTGGTATAGGGGGTTGCTGCCATTGTAATGAAGTCATGTCTCAATATCTACACTGACATAAATATGTTTGAGTTGCATAAATGAACTTCTCCAAGTGCTTCACAGTCCTAGATTTCTCATTGAAGGGGGCTGAACTGCAGGGCCGTAAAGGTTTGGTGCCTTCCTACAAGTAGGTGTTGCAACAAGAGTGTTTCGCTTGGGAACCTTTGCCTAAATTTCTAATCCCCGGACAGCCAGGGAACTTCATCAGTTTGTCTACATAGAGGAATTTGTTACCCGAGTTGCATTATATTTTAGGCTTTTCTTGTCACTAAAAATGTAACAATACTGACAAAATTGCTACCAAAGATGACAAAGGCTTGAAATTCTCAAGTTCAATTTATCTTCAGTGAATCTGTCGCTGAAAAATTACATGAACCACTTTAGATCACAGACGGGCATTGCAACCTCTTGTAGCAGGATGACAAATGTTCCTTAAAATTATTTAAAGTTTGCACACCCCTCCCAGTTCATAAAGGGGTACTTTGTCAAACTTGAGTGCAAAAAGTGAGACAAAAGAAAAAAAAAAGTCAAACAAGTCTGCAATAGTTCACATGCCAAACATATAATTGCATTCTGCAGATTACCCAATACTATGCAGAGTGAGGATTCAGTACTCTACTGCCTTAATGGGTGGCCTGTAAGTAGCTCTTTTTCATAAACATACACATAAGTTACTGTCAGTTATATTATGGGGAAGCAAAGGGGAAGAACAGGAAGAGAAAAACACATCAAGCAACTCCTGAACTTAGTAGAGGTCTAAGTGTCTTTTACTCCTTTCGTGTGCTAACAAAGGCATAATATGGCTTATATCACTCAGGTAATCCTCTGGAAGGGACCACTCATCCCTTCAAGTAACAGACACAAGAAAGGCCTCAAAATCTCAGGCCATAATGTCAATGAAAGCAATGGACCCAAAGACATCATGGTTAGCAACACTGAAGCCAACAACATGTTGAAGTCAATACCCTTGGCCTCAGTGGCTTCAACCCAGCCTGGGCCACTGATTTTGACATTGATGACAAAGAGTTGACTAATAACCTCAAGTGGATTAAGGCTCACAGAATTTCCAGTGAGGAGGATCAAGGCAAATCAAGGAAGGTGTTCACAATCCTCTGATCTTAACAAGGGAAGACTCTTCGCACTACATCAGTTGAACACTGAAAAACACCCATCAGATTTTCTTGTAGTCTAACTAGACCAATGAAAACCATCAGGTCCAGACAGATGCAGAAGACAAGGAATGACGGGAACAAAGCTGGGGCTCAGAGTTCACAGACGACACACTTCCAGCACAGGGCTGGAGGAGTGATTCAAAGGAGCTACCTCTTCAAAATGCTTGGATTTTAAAAAAGACTCAGAAACAAAATCTCCTTATAGAGCAGCATGTTTTGAGATCACAAAAATAGAGAATTTAACTTTCTTGGTACTTGGTACATAGTCCCTTATATGGCTCACTTTGTCTTCACAAATTCCTTACAGGTGAGGTGAGAAACTCTGTAAAGTGATTCGGCAGCAGAAGAAGCCCTGAGTTTTTTCTTGTTTTAAATAACTTTTCCTTTCTTTCAATGTGGAAAGTGTAAATGTGGCACAAACAGAACACTCATCAAAAAAGATATTCTTTTAAACATGCAACACATTTAGCATGTTTATCTTCTGGCAGAATGTTTGCCTCATGCTTGCACTTTCTAACAGATCGCCACATCTTTTTATCTACAACAATGGAACTTTCCAAAACAACAGCAACAACAGAAACTACAAAATGGAGGTAAGATTGGTGGGTGGGTGGGGGGGGGGGCAAGACTAACTGTAACTTGGCACTGAAATACCACTATCAGAAAAAGGAATGAGCCAACCAGGAAAACTAGAACAGCAAATACTAACTCAAGATAAAAAAAATTGCAACAATGGCTTCTAAGATAACTTCACGCCGATCTCTTGATAGTTGATTAGAGCTCTTCCAATATGAAAACAGAAGCTCAGAAAAAAGCAAGTACAATTTATCAATTTAGGTAAAATTCAATTACTGGCTAATAATTACACAGTTGGGATGCTCCAAAATAAAACATTTAGAGAAACTAAGAGAACATTAACCTGAACATGCTGCCTAGGAAGACTCTTACAGGTGTTCAGCAACACAGAGTTCATGTTCCAGCTTTTTGTACAGAAGACAGTTTCCAGTAATTTTGAGAAAAAAAATAAATGAATGCACCCAAAGCCATTTAAAATAAGTGAAACACTGAAGCAATACGTATGTATGCATGCATGCGTGCATGTATGGATCTATATATAATATATATATATATATATATATATATATATAAATATATATATCTCAAGTCAAATAATAAAAGGCTGGAAGAAATGGAAGAAAATATTAAGATGAAATTATAATGATAAAACTGCAAAAAATAGAGAATAAAATGAAAAAAAGGCTGTCTGAGCATGAGGCTTCTTTAGAAAAGCTGTTTCAAAAATAGTGGAGCAAGAAGACTGAACTTGTACAGAAAACCTGAGATTTTCTGTTGTACCAGAGACAGTGGAAAGAAGAGACTGTATTGCTTTCATGAAAATACAGATAAGCAACTGGACTGGTGTTTCACAGCAAGAGTTGTTAATTGAGATGGCACATAATGTGAATGCTTAAAATCTGGCCATGAGAAAGCAGCCAAATGCTATATCAGTAATGATGAATCATACCAGCACAAAGAGTTGCTCCTGGCAAAATGATGGAAGAAGAAAAGTATTAACAACTGGGGACAGCAGAGTGCTTGTGGAAAATTATTTCATCATACACTAGGCAGAAGAGAAGCAAGTTTATCCTAGAAATCAGGGAATGTCGAGAGGCAGACTTGAGATTCAAGCTGCTGTCCTCCAGCTTCTTTCAGCATTTTCTTTCCTGGAAGATCAAAAACATTTTTGGATGCAAAACAGGCTAAGGAGGAAATAAAAAAGTTGAGTTAATAAAGGGTGACCCAGTAAACAGAAACTGACATGCTTCTCATTTTTCTGACAACAACAATGCTCAGAGACTTTACAAGTGGAACTTGTTCTATTATTTCAAAGGAAAAAGCTTGAACAACACAGGATTTGACTTGACACTCAGCAGTACATTTGACTTGAACCAGAAGCTGGTGTTGGGAGATGGAGAGGATCGAGAAGAAGACTAGTAACATGCATCAATCCCATTAGATGTACGAATAGACATGAAATGTGACTTTGCAAGAAATGGCTAAAACAGACTGTAATTTTGTTGATGATGTTAAACTGGTGGGTAAATTGCAAAGCATACACACCACTTTATATCAATAATGTTTAGAAGGGCACTGAAGGGACTAAAGTAATACATTTTTTGTTCTAACATCTGTATAAAAATGTCATGATGTAAACTACATGTTTATATTGTAAACCAGTTTTATAGTGTGCTGTGAGGGATATTTTAAAATAGTGTGTGTGTGTGTGTGGGGGGGGTGCTTCTTAGTGACTGCTGCATTTGTTAAAAATATTACAGCAAGAAAGTATGTTTTCTTGCCTGTAAGATATCCAGGTTTACACTTTAACAAGATAAGAGTGGCTGGATAGAAGAAAGTTAAAGTTAATATACTATTGTGATCTTGGGGTAGGGTACATACAAGTGTATGAAAGAAACACATTATGGTTAATTTTGCATATAATTTTCCTATTTTTTACAAAGGTGGATATATAATGTTCCTGGTTTGAAATATTAACAAGTTTTTTAAGCAAAAATGCTTGAAAAATAAGTTAAAAATGATGAGAGACATGCAAACCGGTAGTTCTTTTAATATTTGCAGTTATTAGTTATTTTTGCCTATTAGCAAAAGGCTTTTAATGGGAGACAAGAAGTCTACAAGTCCAAGCAATTAATTATGAAAGGGTGAACAGTGTGTTCTGAGCGATATTTACCAAACTTCTTCCAAGCATCTCTATAACCAATACCATTTTTTCCATTATCAACCTAGAGAGGAGAAATCTGAAAGTGCAAGCTATTAATCGTGAAAGGTCCTTCACCGTATATTGTACTAGTCACCTCAACAGACAATATAATTAACATTTAAAGGTACACTAACAAGCAATTCAGTGAAAAATGAAGTATGAAACTGTGGAGAGTGAGTAAGTTATACAATTATTTGCCTTCCCAGCAGTATAACAGTGCACAGTTTATTTTAATTTACTTGAAGGCAATCAGTGCACTTTTTCTAAGGGCTGAAAGTTAATGTTTACTGAAAGCATGCACATTGCTTTTCACACCTGGGAAGGGAAGAGATAGAGAAGAAAAAAACAGATAGCAGCTGTTCTAAGTGGGAACACAGGTTGTAGGGTGCATTTTAGCACCAGCAACCTTAATTTTAGATTAGATAATATCTGTCGGCACTGTCGGCAATTTAGCACTTTTGCCCCTATTCGAGGGGAGGGTAAACTTTACTTGTTGAAAATGTACACATAACAAAATATAAACAAATGTTTTTATATATATATATATATATATATATATATATATATATAAATATATATAAAACAAAATATCCTATCCTGGTTTTCTGACAATATACCTTATGAAACCCTTATACTCAGCGATGTCAACACAGACTGGTCTAAACACTCCACTGACTCCCCTACATAGTATCCACTTACATGGCTTCCACTAACTTATCTCTTCCCCCACTCACTTCTCCAAGAACTCCACATCCAGCTCCACCATAGACTGGATCCTCAGCAATGTCCCCCACCACTATCACAACCAATCCACCCTACCCAATTCTCTCAGTGACCATCTCCCTACCTCTATCTTAAGGCAAAACTCCCATACCACTATACCCCATCTAGTCAAAGACTGTCGAAAACTATCTAGTTTCAATGTATCCCAGTTCAACTCCATCCTCCAAAGTATAGACTGGTCCATTCTTCGACAGCTCCCCCTGAACAATGCAGTAACTACTTTCAATAACATCTTCTTAAGTACATTAGACTCCCTAGCACCCTCAAAGAAGATCAGAGTTAAATCTAAACATGCCCCATGGCTTACCAAAGAAACTAAGTCCTTTATGAAACAAAGAGATAGTACTTGGAAAGCCTGGACTAAATCACAACAGCCACCTCTCCTCATAAAATATAGACAGCTGAGAAACCTAGCCAAAAATCAAATTATAAATGACAAAAAGACATACTACACCTCCTCTCAGCTCAACAACAAATCAAACCCTTGCAAACATTGGTCAACTATTAACATCATCCTATATCCTGGAAGGCCCACCACTCCCTCCCCCCTACCCTAACACATCCCCTGAGGAAACAGCTACCCTCTTAAATAAACACCTTATCTCCTCCACCCAAAATCTTGTAACCACCATTTCTAACTCTACTCCAATACCCAACCCTCCAAATCCCCAAAAAACACCTTTATTCTCCTTTGAGCCAGTTCCCATAGCTTATATCAAGTCTCTACTGCACAAGCTCAAACTGTGCTCTCGTTCCACAGACAACCTACCTCCCTCCTTTCTGAAACTCGCTGCTGACTCGACTGACTATCCCATAACCATACTAATAAATAGATCTATTCTCGAATCTACTGTCCCTACTCTATGGAAATCTTTCTATACAATCCCCTTGCATAAAGGTGGGAATTCCACTGACCCTTCCAACTATCGACCCATCGCTATTCTATCCCCACTCTCCAAACTGCTAGAAAAATGTATTAAAACCCAACTTCTCAAACACCTCCTCAACCACAACTCACTTACCCCTACTCAACACGGTTTTCGTCCCCATCATAGCATCCTGCCTCTTCCTTGACCTTTCTAAAGCTTTTGATACTGTCTCTCACCCTATTCTACTATCCAAACTTCACCTATCCCCCCACACTCAACTGGTTCTCTAGCTACTTATCTGGCAGAGAACAATCTGCCAAATGGCTCTCCTCCTGCTCTTCCTTTCTTCCTATCTCCACTGGGATACCCCAAGGCTCCATCTTAGGACCCCTACTATTTAACATATTCACCAACGATCTGCACACCACTTGTAAAGAATATTCCCTTATTCAGTATGCTGACTCCACACATATCTATTTCTAACAACATCCCTGATCTACTAACCACTGAACAATGGCTTTCAGACAACCTACTCATTCTTAACCCCAAAAAAACAAAACTCTTACCTTTTCTTCCCCACTCTCTCTCACCACAAATCCTCCTTTGTCATAACATCTCTCAACAACACTACAATCCTACCAGATAATTACACCAAACTACTAGGAGTCATCATTGATGAACTAAAATTTAACCTTCACTTACTTCAACCTATAAAGAAAACCAACCAAAAACTAGGGCTACTATATCGCAACAAAAAATATCTCACCCCTGACACCAGACTCAGCCTGGGAAAATCACTCCTCCTCCCCACCCTCCTCTATGCAGCCCCAGTCCTAACCAACATACAGACCACCATTATGAATAAACTCCAACAAACGTACCATAAAATTGCCAGATTCATCACTAACCCCCCATATAATTCACATCATTGCACTGCATTAGACTCCCTACACTGGCTTGAACTTCCACAACTATTTCTACTCTATCAATTTAACATACTTCACTCGATACTCTATAAACCTTCACTCTGTCCATATCTTTCTTTCCTTAACTCTTTGTACACTCCACCCTGGTCCCTTCATACTTCAAATCAATAGCTACTTGATATCTACCAACCAAAAAAGTCTGTCGGCAAGCTACTCTACAAACACTCTATTGCCCATGCTTGGAACAAACTTCCCTTCAACATACGCTCCATCTCTCATACCTCTCATTTCAAAAATGAACTAAAAACACATCTACTCAACTCCAGAACTTGCCCCTGCCACAACCCTACCTAGTTCCCCTCCTCCCTAATACACTCTTTAAAGCACTGCAAACTTTACCCCTTCACACCTTATTCATAATTCTATAAAAAAAAACAAAAAAAAAAAAAAAGGTATAGCATAATAATATTTTTTGTATTGTCTACTTATGTGTATGTGATACCTCTATGAATGTAACTTGTGTTTTATTACTATTCTCTATGAATGTAACCTGAGTTTTATTACTATTCTCTATGAATGTAACCTGTGTTTTATTACTATTCTCTATGAATGTAACCTGAGTTTTATTACTATTCTCTATGAATGTAACCTGAGTTTTATTACTATTCTCTATGAATGTAACCTGTGTTTTATTACTATTCTCTATGAATGTAACCTGAGTTTTATTACTATTCTGTATGAATGTAACCTGAGTTTTATTACTATTCTGTATGAATGTAACCTGAGTTTTATTACTATTCTTTAATGAATGTAACCTGAGTTTTATTACTATTCTGTATGAATGTAACCTGAGTTTTATTACTATTCTGTATGAATGTAACCTGAGTTTTATTACTATTCTCTATGAATGTAACCTGTGTTTTATTACTATTCTCTATGAATGTAACCTGAGTTTTATTACTATTCTGTATGAATGTAACCTGAGTTTTATTACTATTCTCTATGAATGTAACCTGAGTTTTATTACTATTCTGTATGAATGTAACCTGAGTTTTATTACTATTCTCTATGAATGTAACCTGAGTTTTATTACTATTCTCTATGAATGTAACCTGAATTTTATTACCATTCTCTATGAATGTAACCTGAGTTTTATTACTATTCTATATGAATGTAACCTGTGTTTTATTACTATTCTCTATGAATGTAACCTGAGTTTTATTACTATTCTGTATGAATGTAACCTGAGTTTTATTACTATTCTTTAATGAATGTAACCTGAGTTTTATTACTATTCTTTAATGAATGTAACCTGAGTTTTATTACTATTCTGTATGAATGTAACCTGAGTTTTATTACTATTCTGTATGAATGTAACCGGAGTTTTATTACTATTCTGTATGAATGTAACCTGTGTTTTATTACTATTCTCTATGAATGTAACCTGAGTTTTATTACTATTCTCTATGAATGTAACCTGAGTTTTATTACTATTCTGTATGAATGTAACCTGAGTTTTATTACTATTCTGTATGAATGTAACCTGAGTTTTATTACTATTCTGTATGAATGTAACCTGAGTTGTATTACTATTCTCTATGAATGTAACCTGAGTTTTATTACTATTCTGTATGAATGTAACCTGAGTTGTATTACTATTCTCTATGAATGTAACCTGAGTTGTATTGCTATTCTGTATGAATGTAACCTGAGTTGTATTACTATTCTCTATGAATGTAACCTGAGTTTTATTACTATTCTGTATGAATATAACCTGAGTTTTATTACTATTCTCTATGAATGTAACCTGAGTTTTATTACTATTCTCTATGAATGTAACCTGAGTTTTATTACTATTCTGTATGACTGCAACCTGAGTTTTATTACCATTCTGTATGAATGTAACCTGAGTTGTATTACTATTCTCTATGAATGTAACCTGAGTTTTATTACTATTCTGTATGAATGTAACCTGAGTTTTATTACTATTCTGTATGAATGTAACCTGAGTTTTATTACTATTCTCTATGAATGTAACCTGAGTTTTATTACTATTCTGTATGAATGTAACCTGAGTTTTATTACTATTCTCTATGAATGTAACCTGTGTTTTATTACTATTCTCTATGAATGTAACCTGAGTTTTATTACTATTCTGTATGAATGTAACCCGAGTTTTATTACTATTCTCTATGAATGTAACCTGAGTTTTATTACTATTCTCTATGAATGTAACCTGAGTTTTATTACTATTCTCTATGAATGTAACCTGAGTTTTATTACTATTCTCTATGAATGTAACCTGAGTTTTATTACTATTCTCTTTATCAACATTGATTTTATGTATTTCTGGAGATTTTCTCCTCGGGTCTCCACTGAAAATGGGCGAAAACCCAGTTGGACTAACCCGGTTAACAAATGTCAATAAATAAAATAAATAAATAAAAACACATAACCAAGTTAGAAGAGGAATGGAATTTCTGAAAATTTAGGGCTGTTTTGTGCATTTTCATTGAAGCAACAAGTTTTGAAAAATGTGACACAGGTTCAAGGTTCTGAAAGTTTTTTTTTTTTGTACGTGTGTTTTCACTGAAGCAAAAGGTCTTGAAAATTTGACACAGGTTCAAATACAGATGAAAATAAGCAACTACATAAGAGATTAGCTTGCCAAACATTAGTGCTTGCATGTAAGCGAAAGGTTGGAAATATACATTCAAAAGGGATGTAAAATATAATAAGGTGGGGGTAATCTCCTGTTCATATTATCATGGAATGTAAATGGCCTTATAGGTACAGACAAAACGCAATGGGTATTGGATTATAATAAGTACAGGCTGCAAATAGCAATGTTTTAGGAGACATATTTGGATAAAAATGAGCATGCAGTTTGACAAAGAAAGGGTTTCAGGGTGACACTTTAGCAGAATATTGCAGACAAAGGAAATGGAGAGCAATAATACTGACTGCTGGCTCCAATAGTGATAGAAGATGAAAAAAGGCAATAATATTATATTTGTTGTTATAAGCAAGGGAGGAAGATTGTACTAGCAGGTGTTTATAATCCATCTTAAACTGCTAATTTGGAGATTAATAGAATTTTGGAAGAAATAATAAGTTTTCAGAACAGAATATTATTTATTAGTGGGGACTGGAACCCGTTTCAGAACAGTAAAGATACATCAGAGGGACCTAGAAGGGAAAATATAATAAAAGAGGGTAGATTTCTGAAAAGAACGTCTGAGAATGTTTGGTATGGGAGATATCAATTCAGTACCAAGAACCCCAGTGAGAATTTACATATTATTTCCCAAGGTACAATAACTCAGACTGGAAAGTGAATATATTTTGCAGGAATTTGCATTTAACTGAAAGTTTTTTAACATATCCAAAAACTACTTGAGATTATCACTAATAAAGACTAAGAGAAAAAGCAGGGGAATGAAGTAAGGCCTTAAGCTTAATGCCAAAAAAATCTGTCAGCATTCCCTTTGGGAAAAACTCAGTTCCCACTAATTACCACAGAAATCTTGATGAGTGGATGGGAAATAGAAAGTTCACCCCGGGGATCACTCCAGTGGTTCTACTTGATAGAGGTACCGGGAACTAACGGTGGGATGATACCAGGGCACTTCTATGGGCTAGGCTCGTAAAGGCTCCAGGGCCATTGGCATAGTACATACCTATGAACCTATAAAATTAGACACTGGTGCTTTCCTACTTACCTGTTAAAAGTAGAGAGGAATTTAAGAAATGGGTAGTGGAAATGATTGAGTTCATAAGGAAAATAGAAATGTCTTCTAAATGGATAGCTAGTGACTGGGATTCAATGAAAATGGAGTTTAAAACACTGTAGAAATAAGAGAGAAAGTGATATGGGAAAAATAAAAGGAATTACTTAGATAGGTTGACAAATATTAAAGTATTGCAGAATAAGTAAAGAGGATCCACCAGAACAAGAAGAACAACTGCAAAGTGCTAAAGGGAAAATACAAGAGAATTTGAATAATGTGCATGAGTTTAAAAAAAACTTGCTGTTAAGCAACTATTTTCCAACAACAATTACATACTACAAAAACATTTAGTACAACTTCGGCAGCAAAGAGTAGAAAAGGGTTGCTGCCAAATTTAGGGAGCCTATAAAACGAAAAATAGACCCTATAGAGACATTAGTGACATTTCAAACATTTTATGAAAATTTGCCTAAAGAAGAGGAATGTGTAAACCAAGAAAGGGTACATATGAAAATATTTACGGAAGATTTAATTATGTCAAGGTTAGAGGCAGAAGGGGGTCAACAATTAATAGTTAACATAGAAGGAGATGTGACAAAAATGGTGATGTACAATTAAGCAATAGGGAAGTCTCCAAGAGTGGGCAATATGCCCATGTAAATTTGGAATTTGGGAGCGAATAAAATGATAAATATCTGGAAGATTTCATTTAACAATAATTTAAAACGGGGTGGGGGAGTACCAGCATCTTGGAAGAAAGCTGTGGTGGCTGTATTACCCAAAGTAGATAAAGACCCTTCAGACCCAGCTTGATATAGACCATTTCAAGTTTAAACCACAATTATAAAGTGCTTACATCAATAATGGCTAAGAGGATGGCAAAGGTATTGTCAAAATTGATAAATATGGCTCAGTGTGGTTTTGTAGAGTGAACACAAACAAACACTCAACAATATTATTAAAAACAAACATGATCCAGACGGAAACTTAGTGTAAGAAAATGCAGCTACTGCTGGTGGGTCTTGGTGCAGAGAAGACATTCAATTTACTCAGCTGGGATTTTATGAGTAGAGCAATGGTAACATTTGCATTCCCTGACAGAATTACGGTGTTAATTAGGAGGATATATGAAGTGTTAGAGCCAAAAATTAAGGTAGAAGGCTGCCTTTCCAACAATTATACTAGAAGAGAGGAACCAGGCAGGGATACCCTCTTTCCCCTTTATTTACTCTACGTTTAGAACCATTGACAAAGAAAATAAGGGGCTCACAAATTCAAGGATACAACTGTTATGGTAATTAAAAGTTAGCTTTATTACACAGGTGACATTACTTCCCATTTGATAAACCCAGAAAAAGGATATTTCAGAACAGTGGAACATTCTGAGATAGTTTCATTCCAAGATGAGGTTAACCAAAGCCACAGATGAGGGTAAAATGGTTCACACAGCTTATCTAGATCTCGCCAAGGCTTTCGACACCATCCCCCACTCTGGAATTATAGATAAGCTCACTAAACTAGGTATAAATCCCTATGTCACAAGATAGGTTGCCAACTGGCTTACGGACAGAACCCACACTGTGAAAGTAGCGGATTCCAAATCCGACATCAGACCAGTGACAAGTGGAATACCGCAGGGTTCAGTCCTGGGTCCTCTCCTGTTTGTTATCTACTTCTCTGCAGTGCAGGCCAACACGGAAGGTCTTTGGCTAACAAAGTTTGCAGATGACTGCAAACTAGGAGCCATAATTGAAACTCTTAACGATGTGGACAAACTACAAAAGGGCCTCATTGAGACAGATACCTGATGTCAAAGCCATGGCCTGAAGCTCAATGCCAAAAAGTGTATTGTCATCCCCTTTGGTAAAAACTCTGTACCCATGAACTACTACATAGCTGGTAGTCTACTTAATGCCGAAAATGTGATAAGAGACCTTGGGACACAGGTGGACAGTAGTCTCTCCCTTGATAATCACATCACCACAGTGGTCAGGAAATTCTTCTATGTGACTCATCTCATCACAAAAGGATTCTCATCCAGAAAAAAAGAGGTCATTGTTCTCCTCTACTCATCACTCATTAGACCCATTATAGAGTACAACGCCCCTTTTGGTATGGACCTCACAAGACATCTACAACAACTGGAAAGACCACAGAAATACCTCACAAAGAGGATTACTGGCCTCAAACAGATGCCCTATGCAGACCGTCTCAAAAAACGACAGCTTTACTCCATCGCATATCGCCTACTCAGGGGCGATCTCTGCCTAACATATAAAGCTATGTCAAACCCAGAGCTGTTGGACATGCTCCACTTAAAGAAATCTCAAGCCCTCCGAGCTACACGCTCTAGGGACCTACACCTTGTCACCACAACAAACAGAACATGCTGGAGGGATAGATTCCTGTCCCAGAGACTTCCCATACTCTGGAACAGACTACCTATCTATGTCAAACAGAGCTCCTCATTAGCACTCTTCAAGAAAAATCTTGATGATTGGATGAGAAATGGGAAATTCACCCCGGGGATCACTTCTGTGTCTCTGCTCAACATGGGCACAGGAAAATAATTTTCTTGGGTGACGAAAGCCAGGGAACATTTTTTGGCTAGGCTTGTATGGGCTATAGCCTAGTACCTACCTATGAACCTATAAGATAAAAATAAATGAAGATAAAACAAAGGCTCTAGTGGTACAATATTAAGTATTTAGGTATATGGATTAAATGGACTCTATTATGGCAGCTAAGGATATGTAGGAATAGACTAAAATTATAATACTAAGACTAAGAAGCTGGGAGCTTTTGAATGTGTATATGAATAACAAGATTCAAGCAGTGAAAATGTTTCTAGTCCCTTTAGTTTTTATGTATAGGCCAGGTATATTTTTATCAACAAGAGAAGTTGTGGACCATAACAAATAAAGAGTTTAAATAATTTTTTTGGGATTGGTAGAGGACAAGAGTTAAACAGGATGAGTGGATTCTCCTGACAGAACAAGGTGGTTTAGATTAACTGATATGGAAGGATATTTTACAGCTATGCAGTTAGGCTCATATACATAACACAACCATATTGTTATAAATCAAAGAAAGTGATGATGATGAAACATGGGGAGAGTTTGAGAAGTAAAGAGAGATTACAATTTTTGGATGTAGGTCCTTAAGGAGAATAACAACAACCATACAGAATATTATCTTCATAAAGTAGCAGAAAGTATTGAATAAATTAAGCCAATGGGAATGAGGAAAGAAGATTTTACCCACAAGAATGACTGCAAGTAGGGGTATAGAAAATAGGCAAGAGGGAACCTGAATTTACTGGAGAAAATTAGCAAAGGAACCAAGGTATTGGGAACAAATAACTAGTGAAAGAAAGTTAACAGAATTGTATCAGGTCAAGAAGAGGCCTAGACTGCCTTCCCTACCAGGGTCTGGTAACAGAGTTTAGGCAAAGAGAAAGTGAAAGGGGAGTGCAAAGTGAAAGACACGCTCTAGTAGAGTTTTAATTAAGTCTAGTACAGAAGTTGCTGTTTAAAAAAAAAAAAAAAAAAAGTAGGGCATAAAAAATTCTGCATGTTAACGTGTTAAACATAAGGATCAATCACAAGAAATTAGAAAAGACTGGGAAGACAGAAAGGAAAGGTAGTATAAAAAAGGACAATGACAGGACCTCTATGACTCTCACTTGTGCAACAAAGTCCAGAAAGTTTAGGACTGCGTGTGCGAATAGGTGCTTTTATTCCCCAAGTACTCTTCAGATATTTTTTCTCAGGCAGACAGCAAAAGCGAGGTAAACAGGAACATGTTTGGGGGGGGGGGGGTGTAGTGAGTTGGCAGACTTTACAAATTCCAAAAAAGAAAAAGCCAGCAACTGTGCAAATTCCCTTCAGAGAACTTTGTCTAAAATGTTGGGAAAGTAAATGGTTGCAACTAAGAACACTACTCCTTTGAGCTGGGATATAGGGATATAAGATCTGAATTGCCTAGACACAAGGTCTTAGTAAATTTACTGCTAATGGCTGCCAGAAAAGCAAGTACTACAAAACAGAAATCAAAATCGAAATCAACTTTAATTGAAATACTGAATATTGTAAAGGTGATAAAAGAAGTGGAGATGGAATTTTTAGAAAAGGAAAGGAACAAACCACAGAGAAAGAAAGAAAGAAAGAAAGGAAGAAAGAAAGAAAGAAAAAGAAAGAAACTGAATTTGTGGGAGCAATATATGCAGAATAGCGTTCAGGAGGGGAAGTGAGATTTAAAGGAACACAGAAACTGAGCAATTTATGCAATACTAGAGCGAATGACAATTGTGAAAAAGAAATAATATGTATAATGAATGAAAATGAAAAACATTTGCTATAGTTTGCTTTAAGAAAATATATATGTATAATGCATGAAAATGAAAAATGTTTGCTTTGCTTTGTCTTCTTTTCAGTTCCTGCATGTGCACCTTTGTTACTGTCTAAGATGCAAAAACTGAATAAATGTGATTTACAAAAGTGGTAAAAACAGCAACATTGAGATCAGTAGCCTGGGGCTGATGACCACTGTGACCGGATTTTAATGCATGGTTAAAGAGTTCTGTTGAGGGGTAATTAAGACACTGAGAATTATAGGTAATGGGAAGGGTTAAAATAGTCTGGGATTATTTTCGGGGCCAAAGCAAGTACTGCCAGTCTTAGTCTGACTGGTTACAGAAAAGAAACACCCAATGACAGAACTACACTTTTCAAAAAAATGAAAGTATACTGCCAATTTTTTTTTTTTTGCTTACTTTCACACCAAAATGTATGGTACATTTGGCTCAGTGTGACACATTCCTTCTTGCAGCAATTCAAATATAACCTCCTGACTGTTTTATTAAGTCCTCCATAATCTTCAAATTTACCCCACTAATCTACTGGAAGACGTACTTTTAATGTATCCATTAGTGATATTACCAGAGGGTTAGCATGTTTATATGTCCATAGATTTTAATGGATCTACTACTGGTACATCTTCTGAACGTATTTATATGATTGCCCCCAGTGACACCATCATATGCTAAAGTAAAATGACATGATCACAGCTTAACAAAAAAAAAGTTTATAAAGCTTTTTATTAAGAAATGTTTCACATTAAAACAGGACACACAGTTGGGAAAATGCATCTGAGCACTCAAGCTATCAAGTGTCAGGATGCATGTGTTCACAGTATCCGATCACTTCAAAAACATACATTTGTTTTTTAACATTAGAAGTTGTTGTGTCTTTCGGCTTTTCCCGGTTATGGGTCGCCACAGCGGAACTCTGGTCCGCTAATGATTGGCAGTAGATTTTTACGAGCCGAGTTGCCGGCCCTGACTCAACTTTCAACGAAGGTATGCCCATTCACGCACGTCTCCACACAGAAGACGCTCTAGCTGAGAATCGAACAGGACAACGTCTTACTGTGAGGCGACAATGCTACCACAGCAGCACCACCGCAGTACTCCAACATAATGTATGCTTCCAATATATAGTGCAGCTGATGGAGCACCATCTTGTTTAGCAAACTGTATTCTGTATATCATCATTTAAAATGTTTACGTAAAAAATAACTGAATCAAATGAAAGAAAGAAGATTGGTCTTCTGCAGTAAATGTGGATATTAGGATAAAGAAATTACTGCCATTTTCACTGAATAAATGACAAAGGTGTTTTGGAATGGATTATGTTATACATTTTCTTTATTAACTTACTGAACTGAAATGACCAGTTGAGTAGAAAGGCTTCCTTACATGTTAAGCAAGAAATAATGCCCAATAGGGTGTGTGTTACTATGTAAATAACACCTGTCCAGGGGAATTATGAGGTCTGACACTGTAGGCAGGCAGTAAAGTAGTTCCTCCACCTAATGTTTTAAACTTGTAGTTATATAAAGGGCGTTGGAGAAAGTATTTTACATCTAAAATATAACAAGTTTCAAAAAATATCCAGATAATTACTTCATTTTTTTTGGTCCCTTACTTTGAAAATCATTAGGGAGTGAAGTCACTAAATAATGACGTACATTTGAGTTTCAGATTTTATTTCCTTCAGAAAATGCATGCTAACACAAATCCTGTTATTCAAGTAACTTTCTAATTTTATAACAGCAATATTTAAAATCTGTTCCTCTATTTGAGCTTTTGTTTCCCTTTATTTTAGGTTTTATCCAAACTTCTTGAGATAAGAAGTCGAGTGGTATGCAAACCTCTTAACTGCTGCTGCCACTGCTTGATCTCTCTCTCTCTAACACACACACTCACACACACACTTCCACTTTCATGCACGCAAGCAAGCATACACACACAAACAGAAGCATGAATATACACACACACACACCTATTTTTTAATTGTACACCTTTATAAACAGCAAAGGTGGTACTTAGGGAACATAAATTCATGGTGGCCATTAGCCATTAGCTTAATATGCTGCCTTGAAGCAACAGACTGTTTTTTCAGTGGGCATTACCTGTACATTAACACCCTGCTAGGTGTCGATGTACAGGTAACCCATTCTCTAATGAAAAGTAACCTTTCAAACACCAACTCATCTGATTACAACTCACCAGTTTTACATTTCCCCAACTCTGTTTCCCATTATTTAACAGGAGTTTGAGAGAACAACTGCTCCTGTAACTCTTTCAAAGCACTTATTCTTTTCCTCATGGTTGTGTGATCATGAAGGTAATGTGCATGTATGTATCCATATATGGATCAATAAAGCCAATAAAAACAGGAAAAATGAAAACGGCAAAATGGTAACTGTAGATATAAGTAGTGAAAAAGTAATTAACTTACATGAAAAGATGCAAAGTGAATGAAGAGAGGAACATGTTTTCCTTTACTTAGTATATACTCTGAAATTTTACAGCATTTCCTGTAAAAATGGAAAATTAGTGCCCTTTTCTGGGTGTGTGTGTGTGTGTGTGTGTGTGTGTGTGTGTGTGTGTGTGTGTGTGTGTAATATGTATGGCAGGTCAATGTGAATGAAACAAAACAAATTCTGGGTAAATGCCTACAAGAAAAAAATGGCCCATTATATAGACTCTAATGGGCAAGAAATTATATGGAATCCAACATTCTGAGCCAAAATAATTATCATCAAAATCTTTATTTTATTTTGCATATGCCATTTGTAAAACAGACTTTACAATTTTATATAACAGTATTCTGTATTTAGAATCTGTAACTTTAGAGAACAGAAAATAAAATTATAGAAAATCATATTAATGACTAGAAGTTACACTAAATGATCATTAGTATAATTCATAGGATCTCAAGTCACAAAAACAGAAGTTAATTTCCTCCACTTCCATGGTACAGGGGGATGTAACCCTGACTGCAATACAGATCCAAAATCAATAGGCAGTTTGGTTGCTCCAGGAGGCAGGAAAAGCTGGATGAGAAACATTTTTGATAGGAGGGAGGGGTGGAACTTCTGTTGTTTAGTTTGTACTCCTTGGGGTTGTTATGTAATTGCAAGACAGGTGGATATTAAGTCTGGCATTTGAGGGTAGCTTGAGCTGACTGGCATTATGTGCTGTGACTGAGTGGCATTAGCAGCCCCTCTCCAGTTAGGGCATCCAAGAAATGCCCTGCATACACGATAGTATACACAGTGCTGTCACAGGCTCCACTCCATATTTCCCTGTAGCATTTCAAATCTGCCTAAAGCTGGAGCAGTGCAAGCCCTCGACGGGTAACACCAGGGACATGAAAATTAGGAATAATAGGATCAGAAATTAGCAAATGTTCAGCTAGAATGTACACAATGGGGGGAGATCAAGATGGAACCAAAAAAAGTGATCATTTTTTTTAAAAACTGTAAATCAGGGTCCTTTCATACTGAAACATAAGACACATTCAACTCTAATAAGGGTATTTGGGCTACTGTCGTGCACTCACCATAGATTACAATATCAATGTACTTTACATCTTTGCAAGAAAACTATTCATTTGTCTCTCTCATCATTTTATTGAGTTCAAAGATTATTTAAGATGCATAAGTAAGAATCACAGTATACAAAACAGTTCAGTAAAAAATGTACTTAGCTGCCGATTCCTGATGTTGTTGTTGTTGTTGTGTCTTTCGGCTTATTCCGGTTAGGGGTCGCCACAGTGGAACTCCGGTCCGCTAATGTTTGGTAGTGGATTTTTACATGCAGAGTTACCAGCCCTGATGCACAACCTTCAACGAAGGCACGCCCGTTCACACATGCCTCCACACAGAAGACGCTCTAGCTGAGAATCGAACGGGATAATGTCTTGCTATGAGGCGACAACGCTACCGCAGCATCACTACCGCAGCTGCTGATTCCTGATAATGTTACTAAATAGTGCGTACTGCTAACATTTCTTAAAGTATTTTTACAGTCACTCACTACCAAATATTAATCTTGTAACTTCAGCAAAACTATTTCAGTAATAATTATTATTATACTTGTTTGTTTGTGTCTTTTGGCTTTTCCCAGTTAGGGGTTGCCACAGCGGAACTCTGGTCCACTAATGACTGGCAGTTGATTTTTACATACCAGCTTGCCAGGCCTGACACACAATCTTCAACGAAGGTACGCCCATTCATGCATGTCTCCACGCTGAAGACGCTCTAGCTGAGAATCGAACCGGACAGCATCTTACTGTGAGGCGACAACGCTACCGCAGCACCACACTAACTAGTAGAAATGTAATGTTGTAAAATAGTACAGTTCTTTTGGTGAGAAACGGTCACTGGTATCATTTTGGGTCTGTAGCTTTTAAAAGTTTTACTTATATTCAGAAAGCTGGGCTACAAGGCAGTTACTGCACTCATATTAATTTAGCATTTATTTCTTATGGAGCCACAGTATTCAGTAGCTACCTGATACTGTTAAGTAGTTCATGCAGACAGCCTACAAGACATTTTAGTTCAAGTTCTTTTACAGTCCTTCTGTTTTTCCACACTGCGAGGAACAACAGCTTTCAGGAACTTTTCAGATATTAACTCAGCATGGTGGGTTGCGAGGTGCTGTTTGAACTACTGTGGGAAAACTGTGCAAAAAAAGGCATGTCAGGAGGAAAAAACAGCATGTTCCTAGGTTGTCAATTTATCCAGTCACACCTTCACAATGCACAACAGATTCAGACTACATATTTCTGCATTAAGTTTGAACTTAATACTGTGCAAAACTAGGCATGTCAGGAGGAAAAAACAGCATGTTCCTAGGTTGGCAATTTATCCAGTCACACCTTCACAATGCACAACAGATTCAGACTACATATTTCTGCATTAAGTTTGAACTTAATGCCCTGATTTCTGTTTACACTGACGAGATACTGTAACAGGTATCTTTTGCCATATATTTTTTGTCAGAAATTGTAGAACATTGAGCTGCCATACATCTACTGCAGAATTTATTTTGTGCACAGGTATTTGTATAGCAATATACCTTCCTGTACAAAGGAACACACACTCAGGCCATATTCACTCACACATATTTATGTAATACATGTATGAATATACACATCTGAATGTTATAAATATATGTATATACAGACGTACATATATGTTGTAAGAAAAACCCAGCAAAACTGGAGTTTCCACTGTGTAATATATCAAACCATAAGTAATGGAGACCCGTGGGATATATGTCAATGATTTGTTAAGGACAAAGTGTTTCAACTACATGGTTTCTAAATATCCATGTCTTTTTCTGCTTTTTAAATCCTTATGGTTACATCCATGCCAATAAAGACAAAACTCACTAGCTGTGTATATACGTGCACATTTCAATCTCTTTAGTAACCATGTCAGCCCAGCATAAGTGGGTATTTAGCAATAGTTCAGAAACACAGGGTCTTCAAACCTAGCTGATGCCCATAAAGATTAAGGTACCTGCAAAATACCCCAACTAAAATCCAGACCAAAGGGTAAAAGGGTCACGCACACAAAACATTTAGTAAAAACTGCAAGAAAAACACAGACAAGCTAGAGTTTTCATTTTGAGATACCTTAAACCTCCTATAATGGAGCCCCACAGGATATATGCAAATGACTCCTTAAGGACATCAAGTGTTATAGCTACATAGCTTCTGAATGTCTATGAATTTTTTTTTTTTTTTTTACTTTTTAAGTCTTTATGGTTACATTCATGCCAATAAAGCCACACATTCAATAGAAATTAAAACACATTCGCCTCTTGGCTTTACACTTTCAGACCAAACAAAACAAACACTGCCCTTGAGTCTGCAGTTCTATAAAAACAGTGCATTGGTTTTAACTTTCATAGTCCATACAACCCCTCCATTATGTCGACATCTCCAAACTTTTCTGTCTCTAGGGCACCCTTAGACCTTGATTACAGCACTCTGTGGTGGGCATTTCACCAGGTATAAATCCACATATTAGCCGTCTGAATGGGCAGACATACTCCACACTTCCAGTGCCCTCCTTGATGCTACTTTAAAGTAAGGAACTCACTTCCTAATTCTAGCCCTTCAGGCTATTTCCTTTATACCACTGTAACTGGCAATTCTGTCCCCATTACTGACTAATAGATTGTTGCCTAGCTACTTGCTTGTGAGAATGTTCCCACATTTCACATGGCAACACATATTTAAAAGGCACATTACCCATTTTCTAGCCTTAACATGGTACAACTATCCCTTCTAGCACAAAATCAGGGGCTGTGGACTCACAGTTATGCATTGTGAGCCCTTGATAACCCATCAGCATTTCTGCTCGTCAGGCTGGGTTTGTAAGTCACTAGACATTGAAACGGTTGGAGGAACATGGCCCATCACTGCAACTTCATTCTGCCATCAGTCTGTCTACTTAGCCACAGTGAAGGGGCATAATCAATTACCAAAGAGAAGTGAGTGGCTACCTAACAAACAGCACTTCAAGACAAGAAAAGCCCACTTTATAACCAAACACTCTCTTTCAGTGGTTGAGCCTCTCCTTTCGACATTGTTCAACATCTGCTATAGCACAAAGGGTGCTCCACCCCTTGAATACCTTGAAATAGTACTGCCCCCCAATATGTCATAAATGTGGTAAAAAAATCCAGAATAATGGATCCTTTTCATTTCACTAAATTATGTGTTTGTCGCAACAGATTGCAGCATGTTGATACAACTTTCCCTGTTTGTGAGATCTTCCAAAGTATAGGCAAGAATTTCCAAATTAGACACAAGCTTTCTGTAATATCCAGCTTGCACAAGAAAAGTCTTTTCCCTGCCTTTCGGTGGAAGAGTTTTTATGGCCTCTATTTTTCTACTTGCAATCCTACCCATATCTCTACCTATAAGAAATCCCAAACATATGGCTTTCATATCATGTCGTTTACTTTTCTTAGCATTCACAGCCAAGCCTGACTGTTTTATAGATTCTAGCACAGACTGCACTTTTAGTAAGCGAGACTTTCAGTTCTCTAAACAAATCACAAGTGATCCAGGTATGCCGCAGCATATCATGTGTGGAGCTTCAAGATGTTATCAAATCAGTTTCCGAAAGGGTGGCAGGGACTCTCTGCACTTTAGCTGGTGACACAACTGAAGTAGTCTGTTGTGAGAAATGCTGTTTTTTTTTCTTTAAAAGAGGGGGTAAATTGAATCTGTCAGTAACCCTTTTTCAGGTTTAGTGTTGTTAACTATTTGTCCTTTCCTATGTTCTCAATCAGCTCATTAATTCTGGGCATGGGATAGCTATTAAGTTTTGAAATGCTTTTCAGTTTTATACAGTTATTACAGAATTTGATACTACTATCAGACTTGTGAACTAGGACTACTGGGTTGCTCCATTCACACTGCAATTCTTCTCTCGTGACTAATTTGAGAATTTTTGAACAACTTCACTGACTAATTTTTAAATGACCATGGTACTCTACAAGATTCTTGCCTAACCTTCACTCCAGATGTTGTCTCTATATTATGTTCTAGGAGTTTAGTTCTCCCAGGCACTTCTGAGAATACTCCCTCATTTCTTAACAGAAATTCTCTTACTTCCTGCTTTTATACTTTTGACAATAATTCATCTAACTGTATTTAAGGTAGAGGTCTTTTGGACTCTCCTGTACGAATGTCTGCTTCCAAGCTACCCACAAAACTTAACACCTCTTGCCATTGGCTTCAGAACATTAATGTGATACAGAAGAGAAACAACACATCTAATTGTCTAATTTTGTGGTTCACTGCATTTATTCTTTCAAATCACCTCAAATGGCCCATGTCATTAAGTCAGAAATGTACATTTAATTTTCTGTAGAGAGCAAACAGCACCGATATCTGATTTCCTGGGTAAAATGCTCTAAGTGGGGCATTCTTAGTAAAAAACTCATTGCTGAATTTCTCACGATGCAGATATCCAGCTTTAATCTATCCTCCCAACTAACACCATGTCCTATCACACTTTTAAATGGAGTCATCACTTCTTCCCAATGTCAAAAAGTCCTCTCAGAAGCTTGCTGTATAAGAGGTCAAATGGGATAAACCCAGTGCTGAAGCCTGAGGTATCTCTCTCATAGCAAACTGCAAATAGGGTAACAACTGGTCCCAGGTTTTATCATATGTGCCAATAACTTTCCTTAGAATGGACTTTATTGTTTTATTGAACCTTTTCACTAATCCAGTTTGTTGATGGTAGACTAATGTCTTCATCTGCTGGACATTAAGCCATTAACATCTAATTTAGCAATCTTTACATAAAGGGAGAATCTTGGTTGGTAAGAATATTTTTAGTGATAGCCACTTTGGAAAAAAATGATACCAGTTCTCTTGCTATAGCTTTATGTAATACCTCTGCTTCTGGGAACTCTGTAACAATCTAATATTACTGGCATCTATTGACACACACACTGTTAGATTTTACTAATGGCACCATATTCTTCATGACAATACATTCAAAGAGCACCTCTATGATAGGCACAAGGATGAATGGACTCTTAAATCCAGGACAGGGTGCTGGTTGCTGGTTTCTCGTATTCTTGAAAAGAACATTAGTTCTCTCTCTTTTTCATTATGTCTGACCAGTAATATCTGGATATTACTCTTCACTTAGTTTTGTTCATCTCCACTGACCGCCTAATGCAAGACTATAGAGTAGCTTCATCACTACTGTCCTACAGGGTTCTGGCGCTAGCAACAGATAAAGCATTTCTTCTTTATTCTTACTCACTCTACATGAGGTCATCTTTCAGCTCAAAATAGGGGTAAAGAAGCTATTTACACCTACAATCTTGGTTATATTCTCTCTCTCTTGCCTTACTGATATCATCATCTTCCAGTTGTGCTCTTTTGAAAATTGGTATGGCTTAATTACAACTCCACTAACTCTGGGTTACTTTCTTCCATCACTCATTCTCCAGAGGATGATTTAGCGTTTTTTCCTCAAAGAGCACTGGCACTGCTGTTTCTTTTATGTCTTCCCCTACACAGGGTGGTTCTAGATAAAATAAGCTTCTGGTGTATTATCTTTGCTATCCATACAAGACTCGAGTACTCTTTTTTTATGTAGCTCTTCCTTTAACTTGATGTAAGTGGCTACCACCCTCTCGGTTTGTTTTCCTTCTCTGTGTTGACCTCCCCTGTAAAGAGCAACTGATAAAAGTTTATCCTCAGTTTATGAAGATCCTCAGTTTATACCCTTCCTTATTTGCAGATACTTGCTACTCAGAGTTCGCCTTCATTTTAATGTTCTGTTTAAAAGAAACCTGCTCAAAAATCTGCACTTTCTTATCTACTTACCCTTCGGCATTCATTTTGTTCTGAGGGTTCAAGTGTCTTTCTTCCTCTGTTTTTGTCCTCTCTTTTTCTGTGTTAACACGCTTTGTAAGTCTCTGTGCAAACTTTCGTCTTGAACTGAATTTTTATTTCACAGGTCCCTAACAGTTCACATTTGGTTCCAACACTGTTTTAGATTTTGTTGCTGTTCTTTAGAGACCTATTTCTCTGACAACAGACATGATCCTTTTTACTGTCTAACCGCAACCAAATTCCAGCCCATTTTTTTCTCGCTTCTATACCAGTTTCCTTCTGCTGGTGTTGACTGTGGATCTTTATACAAGTGTCACTGCCTCACGACCTCAACCCCCATCCCCACTGTTATACTGAAAGGGTGTAACAACTGTTGGTCGACCTCTTCCTTGATAAATTTATCAGCCTGTTATACTGTGTTTATGTATTCTCCCTTTTCCCAAATTTCCAAAAGTGCTTTAAAATGGGGACATCTTTGCCTAATATTATATCATGAGTCAAAGGAATTAACAGTTTTCTTAGAACTGTTTGAATCTGCATATGTGAGGGGATGTTATTTACTATCACTATGAATGTGCATTAGCTCTACATTTTTGGTCATGAATGATGTGCTTACATTCTAGGGGACCCTGGACAAGGATAATCATGTTTTCAGGGTCTTACAAGGCATGAACATCTCTTCAGTCTGGATATATAGCACACCAGCTTACTTGTAACACAAAGGTATAATGCAAACTCAAATTCTTCTATCTGTAATCTTGACACTTTTCACAGGAAGAATTTCATTTGTCGCATACATTTCAGTTTTCACACTAACAGCACTGGTTTGATTCAGTAGCACTGAACACAGCAAAATGACCACTCTCTATATTTGAACCAAATCACATTATCTGCAGTTTTTTGTTTCACAGAATACATCACATTCATTACAACTGTTTTAGACTTCGAAGCAGACAATTTAGGTTTATACACTGCCATTACTTAATAAGCATAACTGCTAGTTTATCAGGGACAGCACTTTGACACAGTCAATAGTCGTGTCACCTCACAGCAAGAGATTCCCTGCTTCAATTCTTGGCTGGAATGCCTCCTCTGCAGAGTCTGCATGTACTCCTTATGTTCTCATGGGTTTCCTCTGGGTGTTCTGTTTTCCTCCTACATTCCAAAGACATTCAATAGGTGGACTGGACACCGTAAATTGGCTATAGGTGTGAGTGTTAGCGCAAGTGTGTGGTGTGGAAGAACTACCGCAGTAGGGCTAGCCACCCAGTGGTGTAAACCTTGACTCTAGACGATTCTCACTGGTGAAGTGACACCCAGCCCCCATGTGCAAAAATGGGAAAAAAAGGAGCTGTAGATGGATGGATGGACTAATTTACCAGTTCTTGAGATCACTTTGCAAAATCCATTTTTTATATTACTAGGCCAAGCTCCTTTAAATCTGTACACTTACAACTGATAACATTTTCACTATTCTGTTATAATCAGATTCAAACCAAATCGTTATACTACATCTTAAATCATGCTTTCATGCTCTTACCTGTCCATCAGTTATAAAACGTTACTGCTTGTACTTCAGGGGTTATCCCATCCATAGGAAAAAATATTTTTTCTTAATTTGCTATGGCTCAAATAATCAGTTCCATTCATGTCCATACACATTTTCTGTGCTCCTTCTGTCAGCTAGAATGACAGTTTTTTTACCCAGTCTGTTATGGCTCCAGTTTTCTAAGGTGGTGTAATGCTCAAAAGCCACCGAATATGATTCCAGGTTATCTTCCTTTGTACGTTTTTCATGGTAGGCACAGTTTTGAAATTGGCAGGTACATTAGCCAGCACAAGTAACTGCTGCTGAGTTACACCAGCAGTCCCCATTTGCAACTGTGTAAGTCATTTTAGTAAGCCGAGTTTGCCAGAAAAGCACTCTGGGAACAGTATTTGTAGTGTTTCAGGGATACAAAAATAACTGAGGAATACAGTCTATATCGAAATGTCAAAATTCAGTAAAAATCGATGTTCAGTATGACCAGAACCATTGAAACACTCAAAACATTGAAAAAAAACATTAATAAAAACAAGCAAGCTATACTAACTCTAACATTGCACAACAGTGGGTAATTAGGGAAAAACTCCTCACCCCACTGTTGCAGATCTTGTACTACTTGCCAACAACTCAGCCGAAATGCAAATCTCACACAACCACACATATGTATGTGTGTACATATTACATATTGAACAACAAAATCATGTATTACAATACATATACAAAATACCATATGTGAGAAAGAGCCCCCAACAAACATGTGCGTGTGCAAGTGCGCGCACACACACACAAACACACATCCACGTGTGTGTGTGTGTGTGTGTGTGTGTGTGTGTGTGTGTGTGTGTGTGTGTGTGTGTGTGTGTGTGTGTACTTGAAGTAAATACTTTCTGGTACAAGTACAAGGGAGAACATTGAGAACAAAAGCATTAAAAATGCACTTTGAGACCAATAACGGGTCATTTGTAGTGGTCTATAACGAACAGAACCCTAGACAGCTTAACATTAGAAAGAAAATTCAAGAGGCACAGACACACTTTCAATAGAAGTTAAAATAAAATTAAAAACAGTAAAGTCAAGACAGCATACATAGTAAAATAAAACAAGAGTTACTTAAATCAAGACAAAACAGAAAACCATCACCCATCACAAATGTAAAAAAAAAAAATCATTCTTTTAATTTTCCAATGTCAGATTTTGCCTTTTCAGCATTACAGGGAACATGAAGCCTATCTCATCAAGCAATAGTTTTAAGACAGCAGTATCGCTGGATGGGATGCCAGTCCATCACTGAACACACACACACTCTCTCTCACCTAACAGCAACTTAAAAGACTAACAGTTCACCTACTGGCAGATTTTTTGAATGTGAGAGGAACCACAACCCTGGAGAAAACCCATAAGGACACAGAGCAAACATGCAGACAACATACAGAAGACATCCCAGCCAAGATCCAAACAGCGGAAACTTTTAGTTATGTACTCACCATAACTTCAGATGTTTGGGATCCATCTCGCCTACATTCTGAATGATGGGTTCGGAGCCGATCCCTCGGCTCCGACTCGGCACGCTTATGCCAAAGAGCGAAGTCTCTTATTGGCTGAGCTTACTATATCCCAGGATGCACCACTACCAGTCCCCCAGATCTAGTTTGTCCGCATACATGCACACATGCACGCCCTGCTTATATAACATCGTCAGATGAAACAAGATAAAACAGTAGAACTCAAAACCGTTCAATCTCTTCTGATCTCCAAGGCAGGGGGAAGGAGGGTGGGTATCAGGAATGTAGGCGAGATGGATCCCAAACATCTGAAGTTATGGTGAGTACATAACTAAAAGATGTTATGTGATCCTATCTCGCCTACATTCTGAATGATGGGACAGCGCCGCTAGCACCTGAATCCTGGGTGGCTCACTGGAAAACACTCCTGAGTACCGTGGAACCAAATGATGCTCGTCCTTTAGATGCCACATCCAATTTGTAGTGGGAAATGAAAGTGTGCGTTGGACCAAGTAGCCGCAGCACAAATTTCCGATATAGCGAGCTTGGAATGAAAGGCTATAGAAGTAGCCATAGCTCTGGTAGAATGAGCTTTGATAGATGTTGTAAGTTGCTTATTCAAGAAGAATAGGCCTGAGCTATGCAATCTCTGATCCATTTTGAGATAGTGGCTTTTGTGATGGTTTGGCCCAATTTATTATCTGAGAAGGACACAAACAACTGGTCTGACTTACGAAGTTGCTGAGTCCTGTCTAGATAGAAGCGTAATTGCCTGTGAACATCCAATTTATGGAGAGTGTATTCTGCTTCATTGGAGAATTTTGGAAAGAAAACTGGTAGCTCTAGAGATTGTTGAAGACAGAAACTAGAACAGACCTTTGGGACAAAGGATGGATTAGGCCTAAGTGATACTCTATCCTTGTGGAAAATCAAGTACGGTGGTTTAATAGACAGGGCTTGAAGCTCTGAAACTCTTCTTGCAGAAGTAATAGCCACTAAGAATGCTGTTTTCCAAGACAGATATTTTAACTCGCATGTAGCAGCCGGTTCGAAAGGGGGAGATGTTAATGCGCGAAGCACTAAATCAAGATCCCACGGAGGTGCAGGATGAAAAACTGGTGGTCTTAATAGACTCGCACCTTTAATGAACGTTTTGCATAGTCTGCTGCTCATCAAAGGAGGATCCGTGGATTCATGGAATTTAGAGATAGCAGCTAGTTGGACTTTAATAGTTGAGACAGAAGATCCCTGATTAAACAGGGATGTTAAGAATTTCAAAACCTCTGGGACAGGAGCAGTGATAGGGTCTAAGCCCTTGAGTTGAGCCCAGATAGCAAACCTCTTCCACTTACTGAGGTACAATTTGTTAGTGGTGGGTTTGTGGGCCAAGATAAAATGTGAACAACTTCCGGGTCTAGTGTGTGCCTTCTAACTAAGGTTGGAAGTGGAGGAGCCAAGCTGTCAATTTCAGAGATTGAAGGGACTGATGCCAATGTCCCGACTGATGGATTAGCAAATCCGGGATCAGGTCTAAGGTCCACGGATCGCCCACTGCATGCTTTTTCAGGTAAGGAAACCATATCTGACGAGGCCAGTATGGGGCAATCAGAATCATTGAAGACCCCAGTTGAGAAGCTTTTGAATAACTTTGGGAAGGAGTGGAATTGAAGGAAAGGCATAAAGTAGCCCTGTTGGCCAAGGTTGTGCTAGAGCATCCATGGCTGGTACTTCCTGATGTGGAATCAAGGAGAAGAACCTTTGGCACTTGGTGTTTTGTGGAGTTGCAAATAGGTCGCAGCACGGCGTCCCCCATCTCTTGAAAACCTGGGCTGCTACTGTGCGGTTTAGAGACCATTCGTGAGGAGAGAGAATTGTCCTGCTTAATTTGTCCGCCAATACATTTGACTTTCCCGGGATGTGGGTCGCTACCAAGAAGCGGTTGGTAGCTACAGCCCATTCCCACACTCTCATGGCCTCTCTGCAAAGGGGATACGATCTGGTCCCTCCTTGTTTGTTCAGATACCAAACCACCGACATGTTGTCTGTGTGGATGGCGATGATGCCCTGAGGAAGAAACTTGTGTAAGGCCTGTAGGGATAGAAGTACAGCCCTCATCTCCAACACGCTGATGTGGAGAAGAGCTTCGTCCGGAAGCCAGGAGCCCTGAACTAGCCTGCCCAGACAATGCCCCCCCCACCCTATCTGGGAGGCATCTGTCGTCAGGGTAACCACTGGAGGGGAGAACAAAGGGTTTTCCTGATCCAAGTTGGATGTCTGAAGCCACCAGCGAAGGTCCCTTTGCATATTTCCGTAATGATGATGTGATGATTGAGGGAAGATCCTGAAAGGACCATTGAGTTGACAAGAGCCACTGAAGAATCCTCATGTGTAATCTTGCTAGAGGAACTAAAAGAACCGTGGCAGACATTGAGCCTAAAACCTGTAGGACCATCCTGGCTGGGGCTTTGGATCTCGAGATCAGAGCTTGAACTTGGCCCTGTAAAGTTCGGATCCTTTCGGCAGGAAGAAAGACGCCAAGATCAATCTTGAGTCTATCTCTGCTCCTATAAACTTTATGCTGAGAGGGCAGCAAGACAGACTTTGACCAATTGAATGTAATCCCTAGGGAAACACCCAGGAGATGGTGGCTTTGAGGTTGTCCATTAGTAGATGCCTGGTGGTGGCAGTCAGGAGCCAGTCGTCGAGATAGGGAAACACTTGGAATCCAAGACTTCTCAGGTGAGCCGTCACTACTGCCAAACACTTGGTGAACACCCTGGGGCTGTGGTGAGACCAAAGGGCAGAGCACAAAATTGGTAATGACTGACTCCCAGGCTGAAGCGCAGATACCTTCTGGACGCCTGATGTATCGGTATGTGATAATAGGCGTCCTTGAGGTCTATGGAGCACATCCAAACATCCTTCTCCAACAACGGGAGAATGGATTGTAACGTGACCATTCGAATTTGGATTTCGTGACGGATTGGTTCAGTCTGCTGAGATCCAATATTGGTCTCAGGTCCCCTGTCTTTTTTGGCACTAAAAAGAACCTGGAGTAATTTCCTGATCCGATCTGGTCTGTGGGGACCGGTTGGATGACTCCTTTTTCTAGCAGCTTTAAAGCTTCTGCGGCTGCTATTTCCCTTTGACTGGGTGGTGGGTCCGGGATTCTCTTGGACGGTGGGGGTGAGTATTTGAATGGGATGGTGTAACCTCCGGCAATGATCCGAAGCACCCATCTGTCCTGAGTGATTGACTCCCAGGCTTTTAGGTGCTTGGCAACGACACCCGACTGGCTCCGAGCAGCACAGCCGGGCAATCCCTCATGACGTGTGGGAGGCTGAAGAGCCACGAAAGGACTCGCGGTCTCCAGAATTGCGGGGCCCTCTGCCGCCTCTGGGACGGCGTCTCCCTGAAAAATTTCCCGCCCTCTGCCTCTGGACGGGAATCTTCCTGCTGTTGGGAGAAAAACTTGCGAGATTTTCAGAACCACATTTTCCCCCCTCCTTTAGCCTTGGGGTAAGGCCGAAAGGGAGTGGAATAACGGGCACCTACGGCAGATAACGTTGTTCCCTCTTGCTCACAGTGGTGAAGGGTGTCTTTCACCTTGGGTCCAAACAATGAGGACCCATCAAAGGGAGCGTCGGAAGAAAGACTTGAAGGCCTCCAAGAACTGACACAAGCGGAGCCAGGCTTGTCTACGAGAGCCACGCCTGTGCCTGCCGCTCTACCCCCTTCGGCCGCATAGGAAATGAGCCTCATGGACGAGTTAGAAATTGACGTAAGGATAGCCAACTGAGAGCTAACCGACTGGGCTAGCTGCTCAGGTAGGTTACCCGAGAGGAATCTGACAACTCCTTGACCAGATCCCTCTGAAGCCTGGTAAAATGTGCCAAATAATTCAGAGACCTTAAGGTAAAGGCCGCTGAAGTCAGGGTGCGCTTCCACCTATCCATACTCCTAGACTCCTTATTAGGAGGATGGACGGACGTTGAAGCCTCTGCCACGCCCTGTTGTGTAGCAGATGCCACCACCATGGCATCTACAGCCACGCCTTTAGTAAGCAACTCCTTCTCGCGGGGAGCAGATAAAAATTTATTTCGACGAGAAGGGACTGGTTCCACGGTATCTGGATGTTCCCACGCCTTCGACAAACTAAATCCAGAAGCTCGTCGAAGGGCGGAGACACCCAGGAGGCGGAGGGCTGAGCCCCAAAGGCCTTGAGGAGCACTGACTCGTCAGCAGAGGGGGTTTGGATATCCAGCCGCCTCGTTGTTTGAGGATCTCTAAGATGTCTGCGAATGAGACATCATCCGAGGACGACTTCGGGGACCCCTCTGCATCATCCATATCAGTGTCTGATGTAATAGACTCGGGGGAGTCCACGTGCTTCCTCTTGCACGATCTCTTCCTTGGGGGTTCCTCTGAAGACAACTCTGAAGAACCCTCAGGAGGAGGGGAACCCCCACTGGGGGTAACCTCAGGCCTAGGGGCTCCACTGGCTACAGACAGGGGGACTGCCAAAGACCCAGTCTCCACGCCCAGGGAAGGTGCCGGTAAAGCCGGAGAGATGGCCGAAGAGGACTTGGCCAAGGCACTCCTCATGGCCCTGAAAGCCGGACCCCCAGAATCCTGGGAGTGTCCGGTCTCCGGAGCCGTGATAGCCGACGGAAGTCCCGCAGCCGAAGCACCGAGAGGGAGGCTCGGAACCGAAAGCATAGGTCCCAAACATCACCCTCGGGTCCAGCCGAAGAAGTCCGCGTACCAAACTCGGACCCGAGGCCCGGTTGGAGTAAGGGTCGGAGCCGACCCTGAGATCTCCACCGCTCCAACAGCACCTGCTCCGACGGAGCCAAGCAGTCGGAGGAGGAATGGCAATGGGTGGGCCATGGTCATCGGCTCCAAGCCAACTGGGTCGGAACCGAAACAAATTTTGGAAGACTGGGGACTGGAACAGTCTTTGGAGCACCCTGTCTATATCAGAATCCGACATTCTCAAGACCGAGAGGAAACAGAACGGGTTCGAGAAGGCCTCTCCATCGGCCCCAAAGGGCTAGGGGACCGGCTCGAGGCGACTCGATGAGTATCGGCGCCGAGGGAATACTCACACCAGATTCCATCGGTGCCGAGGTAGACTTCGCCGAGGAGGAAGTGTCTGAGCGGCGACCCTTGTCGGCTCCGAGCAGCGGAGCCGAAGGTGACCCGCCTCGATGCCCCAGCCATCGGCTCAAGCCAGAGGAGTCGATACTGGTGGCATCGAGGCAGACCGTTCGACCTCGGCTCCAAGTCTTTGGAGCCGAAGGAGAGGCCTGCCTAGGTCTCTTGGCAGTCGGATCCGACGGACTGGTCGGAACCGAAGCCCTTTTCTTTTTGGCCGGAGCCGGAGAGGATGCCAAGGCTTCTTCAAAGGAGGGTTTAATTAACCCCTTAAGAATCAATTTATTTTTCCTCTCCTGGAGGACCCTTGAGGAAAAAGCGTGACATACGCTGCATGACTCCTGCAAGTGCTTTGCCCCTAGACAATATACACAGAGCGAATGATCGTCAGTAATAGACATTTTAAAACCACATTTTGAACATTTTTTAAAGCCCGAAGGCCTAGGGGTTTGAGACATGATGTTAAACAATTCTTTGACAGGAAATTAAACAACTATAGATTTGCTTGTGATAAATCTAAGCTTACAGTTATAGTTTAACACAAACACTTGCTGTAAATGACAGGGAACTCTAAACTACTATAGACTTGAGACCCTGAAAAGTTTTCAAAGGTTGACCGTCCGGGAAGGCCCTGGATGTAAGGGGGGCCGAAAACAAACTCAACCCAATCACACACAACAGTTTTCACAATCCAAACGTACACAAAAGAGCGATAGCCGTTAAAACAGCTTTTGTGACCAAAAAACAGCAAAAACTGACAGAAAAGTAGTTAATAAAAGCTACTCAGCCCAGCCAGCTCGAGACCACGTCTTCGCAGGGAAGCGGCAAACGAGATCTGGGGGACTGGTAGTGGTGCATCCTGGGATATAGTAAGCTCAGCCAATAAGAGACTTCGCTCTTTGGCATAAGCGTGCCGAGTCGGAGCCGAGGGATCGGCTCCGAACCCATCATTCAGAATGTAGGCGAGATAGGATCACATAACATCAACTAAACAGCAAGATTAACCACAAAAGAAAAACTATTTTTTAAAGCTATACATCAAGGAAACCTGCCAAATAACCAATTATTAGTATCACTTTTTAGAAATAATACCAAAGTTTAAAACCAGCATTCTGATCTACCTGAAAGAGACGAAAATGTCTCTTTTAAATACATTTCTCCTCCAGATATAATAAAGTTGATCCCAAACTCTATACAGCCATAATCTACAACTAAAGCAAGTTAGAGTTTACCAAGCTTAAGTTAAAATTTTTATTATAGCAAATTTATCAGTATTCCTTCATAAGCTTACTTTGTGTCTGTCATACAGGTCATGGTCATCTAATTTCAACTTGGCTACAATAATTTTCATACTGAAGCCATCAACAAAAGATCTTAGTACTACCCCACCTCTCCTCTAAAGTATGACTACAAAACAGCCTCTGTCATCAACGCCCTTTTTCCTCATTTGTTCATGGGGTTGAGATGTCACATCAACATTAGGCAACGTGACCAAATCATCTAGAGCCAATGTTTACACCACTGAGTAGCTAGCCTTGAAGCAGGGACTATAAAATAGCATTACTACTAATTAATGAAATGTTACTAAAGCAAGTAGTATTGCAGGAGTTGCATCAGAAGTTGCCAACGTTATTGTTTAATTAGGTTTCACTTGGCACTTTAATCCTATTCAACCTAGTTATGCCAGATCATGTCTGTTTTGCTGACAAAGTCTGATTTGTGGCCACCTGACCACAGTTCTGCTTTTATTTTATTTTATTTTTTACTGGTTGTAATAAAGTCAAATTTGAATTTGAGGGGTTTGACTTAGGTGAGGCACTTGTTTTGGCGAGGATCGATGTTACTTTTAGTGCATGCAGTATGTGTAGTCCCCCCCCCCCTTTGCTTAATCATGACTGTGATAAGGCTTTACGTGTTAAGTGTGGAGTTTATGATGTGCACAGGAAGCAGATACGTATATTAACAATGGAGGTGAGATGCACATAAATAAAAATATGCACATTTTGTACAATACACAAGTTTTATTATTACACATAGATATGTGGGTGCATCATTTGAACAAATGAAATAAAAAGCACAAAATATTGGAAATTTAAGGGAAGGTTCTTACTTTCCCTTGCATTCCTTCAGTGACATCTAAAACTTTTAGTAAGACGTATGCTCAATCTACAGAAAGTGCAGAACTGTTTTCAACTGCTGGACCTTTGGTGAGAAAAGGGAATGCTGCCACTAGCTTCACTGATGTACAAGGATAAAGCCCTGACTATGACCCAGGCAACCCAAGTTTAATTACTGGCTTCAGCACTTGGAGTTGGGATGGATTAGAAAAGGAATGACAAGACTTGCACTACTCACCCTTCTACAAGATGGGAGGGGAGTGTGCTTGGGGCATACTACCATGTGAGAACTCCTGGTGTAGATAAAGATCACATGGAGACTGACTCTCTTGGGGGGGAGCAGGGCCAACCGATCACATCATAGGAAGAGGCATGGATGTTCACTGTAAAAACCTATTGCACTTCAACACCTCTCAATCAACACTACTGCTCTCATGCAATCCATCCACACCACCAAGAAATGAAAGACTTGTACGGCTCCCACCTTGAGGGGTACAACTGAGCCAACAAGTCAGCTGATCAAACAGAAAGGAAAAAAGTCAAAATCTGGTAAGACAAAACTAAGGAAATATAACTTCTGTCTGCCCTTTAAACAACTTGTAATGACTCACTACTCGTGATTGGCTTACTTCCCTAAATATTCAACAAAAACTAAACATTTGCCATACTTATCTTTAATTACCAACCAAACAACTAATTCTGGAATACTGAAATCCGATTTTCAAACAGTAAATAACAGCAATGAAATCATTAATGCATTAACATCAGAAAATATATTCCGTGCATAACAAGTTGTACCAAATCCTAGAAAATCAACTATTTATCAGTTTTGACTAACTAAGAGGGTGGAAGAATATTAGCAGGGAGGATGATAATTGTCAAGAATTTACTAATATAATATGAATTATATCTTTAAGGCCCGAGTATGTTACACAAAAACATAGTAATGCATGTATTTTATGTTTCCTGGTGTGTACTTGCTTATCATTAAAACAATACTTGAAATATCTAGGAAAAATATTACATGACATTAACAACTGGCTTGGAAAACACACTGGATCATTAGCAGACACATACCACGACATAAAAAATACCTCTACACTCTTCCAAACAGGCCTTCAAATGTAGCAATAGCATTTTACTATACTGTGCTACACATGGACAAATACAGACATTGAAAGATACTTACTGATATCCATTACTATTTGTCCACTTTGTGCATAAAGGATGTTAGGAGGACCAAACCTCCTCCAAGGTCCATCACCTTCCAAGATTTGTCCTATTTTTTTTTTTTTTTTTTGAAGTATCTTACTTTGACCAAACTGGAAGAAAATCATTGAGAAGCCCTTTCTCAAGTTAAAAGTAAAACCTGACTTTGCTTTCTTCGTTGGCCTATAAGGACAACACAAGACAAGCATCAATCCTTAATCAAAAAGTAGGAAAAGGCAGTACCTCTACCTGGCTCTAAAGGGAAATGAAAGAACTAATGAGATTCTGTGAGTCAGTCTGGGAGACAATTGGAAAATACATTACTTCTACAAACGCAATGTACAGCAAATAGAAACCCCCCAAAACAAATAAAGCCGTCCTTTTTTTCTCATGTTCAATAGCCATATATTCTGGTTAACTATAAAACATACAGTGCTATTAGAATAGAATTTGCAGACATAATGATAGGTCACTTACCATACAAGATAGCAAGGCTCCAACTAAAGCTCAAATTCCTCTCATATTCAACGATTATTTTACATCTTAGATGACAATCTCACAAACTTGTAAAACCTTGTTGATGATAAAATACTATTTCACTGTTACATTTCGAATGTTTCCAAGAAAAATGGCAGAGGAACCCCTTGTAGGTTTGTCAAGAGGAGCCAGCCCTAGAAAGGATGGTCCTACTCTAGATTTCTCAGACATGTAGTTTCAGCACTGGTAGGGCATGTGGTCCAGTTTTCAACACCCTCTCTCAACAGATGGCATTTCTGATGCCTGAAATATTGTCAAGGTAATTCCCATTCCAAAAGAAATGCGAAAGGAAAATGTAAAACAATGAGCCCATCTCACTCCTCCCCATCCATGCTAAATCAATCAGAAAGATCATACCTCAATGGTTGATTAGCTATTCTAATGCCATGTTCTACAACAAGCCAAGCATGACTTTTGGGCCGGTTGTAGTACTTTCATAAGTGGTGCCTGCCTAGCTGTGTAGGTGCTTTGTAATCTAAACAAGGGTCTCCTTTCTGCTGCAGTCTTCAAGTAATGCAGGACTTTGATTATATATAGGATCTACTACTCCTGGATACCCATTCTAGGCTAAGGATGTCTCTGCAAGAAGAAAGTACAGTTGTGTATAATCAATGCTGCAGTACTCTACATAGAGGGGGATCTCCCACGCACGGCAGCCCAATGCTTGGCCAGTATGAAAAGCCTAAAAAATCTTCTATGCATCATATGTCACATTTATGCTCCTTGCCCGGAACATAGGGCATAAAAGGGATATACGAACACAACTACCCAGGACTGAATTACCCCAGAAGAGAACATTCCCCATAGAACAAAGGAGTCCATTCACATCCAGAAGGAAAAAATGTAAAACAAACAAGAGGGGGATGGAGGGAGGGAGCGAATACTGCAACAGTGAAGAGAAGGATATCTACTGTTATGGCGAGATTTTACACAACTGTACTATGTCTTTCTATATCACTGTTGCAGTATTCTACATAGACGGGAGAGTAAAAAAAGCTCATGAAACAGAATGGGAGGTGGAAGGCTGAGAAAAGCCCTCAACAAACCCACATAAAATGGTTTCAGCAAAACCTGCTCTGGCTCTAGAAACCATATCCAACTTATAATGCTTAGTAAATGTATGGATGGAAGACCGACAGAATTGGTGGCCAACCCTTGAAGAAGGTACCAGAACAGCCATAGTGGAATGAGCTCTAACAGTGGTAGACAGAGATTTGCCATGAAAACAACAACAAAAGGAACTGGCCTTAGATATCCAGGTAGAGATGGTTTGCTCAGAAAAAGACAAACCTAAAGACCTGGGATGAAAGAAAACAGAAAGATGATCAGACTTACGAACAGTCTTAGTTTTATCCAAATAGCACTTGAGCTGTCTGTGCAAATCCAAGACATGTAGGATCCTCTCATGAGCAGACTAAGGAGAAGGGAACTGTACCGGCTGATTCAAGGACAATTCATTTACTACCTTTGGCATAAAAGGAGGATTAGTACGAAGGGACACCCTGTCCGTGTGAAAAAAAAAACAAAAAAGAAGAATGGCCATAAGGACCTGGACCTCAAAAACCTTTCAAGCAGAAGGAAGAGCCAGCAACAAAACAGTCTTCCAGGTACAGTGTTGCAAAGAAGCAAAATCTGCAAACTCACAAGGAGCCTGAGTCAATTTTTCCAAAAGAAAATTAAAGGTCCCAAGGAGGAGGAATAGATTGTCTTGTAGACCTAATACGCAGGATGCCTTTAAGAAATTGTTTAACCTCAAACTGAGAAGTCAAAGGAAGATTCAAGACCTGACAAGCAGAAATTGCTGACAAACGGGCCTTCACAGAAGAATAGGCCAAGCCAGACTTCAGCAACTCACACAAATAAGAGAGGACCAGAGGGACCCCCACTGAAAAAGGGTCCTGGTTATAAACATGGCACCAGACCGAAAATCTTTTCTATTTGGACAGATAAGATTTTCTGATTGAGGGTTTCCTTGCCTCCTGTAAAACCCTGAGTACATCCTCAAAAAAAACCCCTATCACCCACAGTGTCAACTGCAGAGTGGACAAGTGGGGATGGACAAGAGACCCCTTGTCCTGTGTGAGGAGATCCAATCAGTGAGTTAACTTGTGATGATTACTCCTGGCCAGATGCATTAAAGAGGAGGAACCAGTGCTGTCTCAGCCAAATGGGACTCACTATCAAGATTTTTGGAGAGTCCAGCTGAATTTTCTGCAGGACGTTTGGAAGTACAGGAAGAGGAGGGAAAGCATAAAGAAACACCCCCTTCCAAGGGAACAAAAAGGTGTCGGTCTTCCAGGCCAGATGGCATGGCAGCCCAGAACAGAAGAGGGGAAGATGTCTGTTCAAAGGGGTGGTAAAAAAAGCTAGTTGAGAAATACCCCACCAATGGATAATGTCCAGAAATAAGTCTCTGTGAAGCATTTATTTGTCAGCCTGCGTTTTGGACCTGCTCAGAGTGTCTGCCACTAGATTGTGGTCTGAAGAAATGTATACTGCCTGAAGAGTTAATTGCTAACTGACACCCACTTTCTCAAGCCTGAAGAGCCATCTTGCAGAGGAGATAGGATTTCATACTCCCACTGCTTACTGACATATCACATCACATCACTGTGGTGTTGTCTGTGTACACCTTCAAGGGGCCTGGATAGAACATGGGATGAAAAGCCTGAAGAGCCAGAAGAAGAAGAGCTCTCATCTCCATTACGTTGATACGGTCTGACGTCTGATGGGGAGGCCAAAGACCTTGAACTTTTAGGTGACCAACAGACGCCTCCACCACATGTCTGAGGCATCGGTGAACAGATCTTGACAAGGGACTGAAGGCTGAAAGGGCTGGCCTGGGTTGACAGTGGACTGTTCAATCTATCACTTAAATTCCTTCTTGAGACAGGGAAGGAGAGGTACACTGAAATCCAGAGGGTGATAATGCCAAACTGACTTGAGGTATTACTGAAACTTCCGCATATGCAGTCTGGTAAGAGGAAGCATTGAAATAAAAGAAGCCATAAATCCCACGGCCTGAAGAAACTCCCTGGCTAGCATGGCAGTCAGAGGAAGAAGAGACTGAAAGAAGGCTATCAACAACAATACCTTTGGAGGTGGAAGAGAAGCCAGTATTGGCATTGTCTGAATCCTGCATCCCAGATACAACCGATCCTGAGAGGGAGTCAGGATGAACTTTTTGGAAGTTGACAGTAAACCCCAGACTTTGAAGATGAGAGATGATGTACTGGAGATCTTATAACAGTCAACTGGGAAAAAGCACCTTTAGCAACAGGTTGTGTAGATAAGGAAAAATCTGAATGCCTTGGAGCCTGTAGAAGGCAATCACAGGAGCTAGGAATTTTGTGAATATCTTTGGGGCAGGATAGAGGCTAAAGGGCAAAGCAGAGAACTGAAAATGAGAGGAAGACAGAGAAACATAAAAACTTCTGACAACATGGTGAATAGGGACATGAAGGTAAGAATTTTTCACATCCAAGGACACCAGAAAAGCTTGGGATAATAAAGAGGAAACAGAGTTTCAAGAGTAATCATATGAAAAGAAGGGACCTCAAGGAAGGAATGAGCCAGGAGGGATACAAAATAGGTCTCCAAGTGCCCTCTTTTCAAGGAACCAGGAACATCCTGTAATAAAAACTCCTTTCCACTTGGGAAGGGGGGACAGGTTAAATGGTCGTTTGGTTCACAAGTGACCCTAGAACCTCCAGAAAATGATGAAGGTGCTCTACAGGAGGTTGATGAATCCCTGAAAAGGAGGGAGAGATTTCCATACTTCCATACCATGAAGTAACCCAGATGGATGACAGACAGAACCCAACAGTCTGAAGTTATGAAATGCCAATTTGGAAGACAAAGAGACAGCCAAAGGGACAAAGGAACCTGTTCTAAAAGAAAGGGGAAGGTGAACTGTCAAAGAGAAGCAAGCTTATCAAATAAAGGAGGCTTCTGGGCTACAAAAATCTGAGAAGGCTTAGCAGATGGGGCCTGCCTCCCACCTTTCCTGCCCTTAGATGTCTGGTGGGGTTACCTGCGAACAAAAGCAGACCTAGGAGAATCAAAAATATGTTTAAAGGGACATTCCCAGGGATTTTCTGTTTTGATTCAGCCTTTGTTTACATTTCAGGTTTGCCTTTCTGAGCATGCTCACCTTTGGCTGAGGGGGGTGGGGGAGGAGTGCCTGCAGGAAGTTTCAAAGGTGTTAGCCAAATTTCCATCTCAAATTGCAGCTGTACTGACAACAGCTCTCTCTGTGAGCCATTCATTAGTGTAATCTGTGCATTCTACCCACTGAGAAAAGTAGCCTTTCAGGCATTTTACGACCTGACTCCTGATGGTACTCTACAAAGCACATCAGTAATGCAAGGTTTTTAAAACATTAGTAAATAGTGTTTTTTTTTTTCTCTTCATTTCACATTTTATTCTTTGGTGACTGAATCCTGGACAAATACAACAATTTTATGGCATGGCTTCTACCTACAGAAAGCATCTGAGTGAGGAAAACAGTAGTGGAAACCATATTTCTCTTTTGCATTTCATGTTTTACTGTGTTCCAATTTTTGAATACTAGCCTGGTGTGGTGACTTTCTGACCTGTTAGTAATTCCATAGAAAGCAAGTGTGTGACAGAAGGTTGGAACATTAGTAGACAGTCTTCTGTTCCTTTTTCAGCTTCTAGTCTGATATGTGCTGATGTCTGAGTACTACTAGGCAAATGCACTATTTTTTATGAGTGGGCGGCTTGTACATCTGTAGAAGCATGAGTGATGCAAAGTTTAAAAATGAGTATACACTCAACTTTTCCTTTCACTTTGTATTTTATTTTTTGTTGATTTCCGGCTACTAGCCAAATGTACTTCCTAGTGTACATGCTACATCTTAGTGAGTTACTACATTGTATTACGTCAACACTTCCTTCTCTTAACTATGTATCTGTATGAATCTGTTTCTAGTTCCACTGTTATTACATGTAAACAAATAACTGAAATGATAACTGTACAGCTTTTGGCATCATTCGAACAGTTTGCAGTACCTAACGACTGTCTGATTCCTGGTCTGACAATGATTAGTCTTACATGGTAGTATTTAAACTGTTTCCATTCCAACTTGCTCACATGACAGCATATCTTTCAACTTCTTAGCACAAAAAATCTGGACAAAGCCTAAAATAATGGGGAACAAATGCCCAAAAATTGAGACATATTTTCAATATTGCTCTTATAAACTTTAGAAACCTATAAACTTAGAAAGTTGCTAGCCTAACAGGATTTCTTAGTGTGCATTTTCTGAAGGATATGAAGTCTGAAACTCAAATGTGTGTCTTTATTTAGTAAAGTCAAACCTCAGTGATTTGCCAGAAAATTAAAAATTTATAAGGGACAGACCAAAAATATGAGGCAAAATCTGGACAGTCGAGAGGTATGTATGGCAGTGATGACAGAGCAAAGTGACAGGAAGTACAGTTATGTAAAATCTTACCATAGGTTCATAGGTGTGTACAAGGTTAATGGCTCTGGGGCATTTACAAACCTAGCCACAGGATTACCCTGGCATCGTGCCACCTGACCTTAGTTCCCAGTGCCTTTGTCGAGTAGAGCCACTGGATTTATCCCAGATGTGAATTTTCTATTTCCCATCCACTCATCAAGATTTCTCTTAAAGAGGGTCAGTGAGGTACTCTGCTTGGCATGTGTGGGAAGTCAATTCCATAGCATGGGCAATCTCTGGGTTATGGACCTGTCCCTCCAGCATGTTCTGTTGATTGTGGTAATGAGGTTGAAGTCTCTGGAGTGTGTGGTGTGGAGAGATTGGGATTTCTTTAGATGTAGTATTTCTAACAGAGCTGGGTCAGACATGGCTTTGTAAGTCAAGCAGAGATCGCCTCTAAGTAGGCGATATGCGACAGAGAATGGCTGAGTTTTTTTGAGTCTGTCCATACAGGACAAGTGTTTAAGGCCTAGGATCCTCTTTGTGAGGTACTTTTGTTGCCTCTCCAGTTGTTGCAGGTATCTAGTGAGGTACATGCCAAATGGGGCATTGTACTCAATGATTGGCCTAATGAAGGAAGAGTAGAGGGAGACAATTACCTCTTTCTGTCTTACTGCAAAACCCTTAATAATGAGATGTAACACATAGAAGGACTTTCTGATCACAGTGCCATGTGGTGATCAAAAGAGAGGTTGCTGTCAACGTGTGCTCCCAGATCTCTTATAATGCCTTCTGTGTTCAGTGGACTACTGTCGATGTGGTAATTCATGGGAACTGGGTTTTTCCCAAAGGGGATAGCGACATATTATTTGTCATTGAGCTTAAGGCCATGGTTCTGACAACAGTCGTTGGTCTCAGTGAGGCTATTCTGTAGGATGTGAACATCACTTGGGGAGTTGACAATAGCTTCCAATTTGCAAACGTCTGTCAACTTTGTCAGCCAGAGTCCCTTCGTGTTCGCCTGGACTTCAGACAAGTAGATACCAAACAGGAAGAGGACCCAGGACCGAACCCTGTGGGATTCCACTCGTGACTAGTCAGCAGTCTGACATAGAGTCCGCTACTTTCACATTGTAAGTTCCATCTGTGAGCCAGTTTGCAACCCACCTAGTGATATAGGGTTTGATGCCTAGCTTAGTGAGTTTTTCTATGATTCCTGAGTGGGGAATGGTATCAAAGGCCTTGGCCAGATCAAAGTAGGCTGTATGAACCACCTTGCCTTCATCCACAGCTCTGGTGACTGACTCAAAGAAGTCGACCAAGTTGAGCAGGCATGATCTACCCTTCACAAAAAACAAACTGTGTGGGATCCAGAGTTTGGATATTCCCTATATCCTTGTTTATTAGGTCCATGATGATGCGTCCCATAGCTTTGCATAACAGACTCGTCAGGCTAATGGTGAAATAAGTTCCCAGGGTCTGTAGTCACTCCATCTTTGTGGAGAGAGATGACTGTAGCAGTGTGCCATTCGGTAGGGACAAAGCCTGAGGTGAGGCTGTGACTGAACATGGCATACAGGTGAAGTGCCAGTTCACTCTGTAGTTTATGTAGAACACAGCCAGGGATATTGTCAGGTCCCATAGAAGCTGTATTCTTGGCCTTGGACAGTGCTGTTTTAACCTGTGCAGCAGTAATACTGGGTGTCTGGCAATATACTGGTATTGTGATTGGTTCTTTGGGGGGGTGTAGAGGTGTAAAGCTGGCACTAATTCTGTTGGCCAGTATATTGGCAATATCTGTTGGCTCGGTATAAGAGGTACCATTGTGCAGTAGCTCAAAGCAAATCTGGGTATTGCCATGGAGATTCTTTACATAACTATAGAAGACCTTGTGGATGTCTGTACTATCTGCTGCAATTCTGTTTTCATACCTAGCTTTAGAGGATTTGATGAGGGAGCTCAACTTTTTGTTGAGGTTGATAAGGGAGTTTTTCCAGTTTTGGGACTTCAACTTATTCTGCATCAGATTCCTCCTTCTGTTGTAGAGTTTATTTATGGCTGGGGACCATCAGATTGGCTTCCTTTTTTTTGGAGGAGTGCATCTTGGTTCTATTGGGTATGGTGAGATCCATGCATTTCTGTATGTGTGCATACAGTGCATTGGTGTATGATTCGGTGGTCATGCAACTATTCTCCATTTGTATGGGTGCTGTGAAGTTAGCCACCTCTGTTTTTAGCAGCCCAAAGTTAACTTTGGAGAAGTTTTTCATGGTGGTTACCTTTGCGGGGGTGGGGAGTGGGAAGGACATGGATTTCCAAGGTGATTAGTTTGTGGTCGGATCTAACCAGGGATGAGTTGACTACTGGTATAGAGCAACGGTCACCCATGTTAGTAATGACCAGGTCAAGGATGTTTCTACCTCTAGTGAGGGTAAGAGCTGGTCCAGGGAATTGGAATTAAGGAATTCCAGGAAACGTTGGGAAAGTGTATTGATACACGAGTAGTTTTCACAGTTAATGGAGGGATAGTTGAAGTTGCCCAGTATGAGTGTTAGGTTGGACCTTAATATTCTCCAGGGTGCTTAGGAACATTGAATGTGAGTTTTGGGACATGGTTGGGGACCTATAGTAGGCTATGACCTGAATCGCTGCCTTACCCAATGTTAGCTGTACCTGAAGAATCTCTGATGCGTTATGTTGGGCTACCAGTCTGGAGGTGTCCACATCCTTTATGAATATGGAAACACCACCGCCTTTGGAGCTTCGGTCCAGGTTTTGGGACCAAAAGGTGTGGAATGACTTATAGCTTGGTAGTGCAGGGCTGCTTTCTACTGCCTTGAACCATGTCTCTGTTACAGCACAGATGTCGAGGTTCTCCATTTTAAGGAGTGTTTTAAGGTGTGCATTTTGAGATTTAGACTTCTAGAGTTGAGCAGCATGATCCTCATATTGCATTTGTTTGTAGCTGTTACGGTGGTAATTTGGTCTTTGGAACACCGCCTAAAAAAAGGCACTACAGGGGTGACAAAAGCCTTGGCCAGTATCCGGAAGCCCAGGGGTGACAGATGCAAGCCATCTCTGGCAAAGCATCGAGGTCTGTCAATCATGTCATCCCAGGCAGACAGATACTGGATCCCCTTAGAATGACACCAGAAACGTAGCCAGTTGTTGAAATCAATCATTTTCTGCTTGTAGTATGGTATCATTCTGGGTGATGGTAGGATGCTGCTCAGGGCTAGGGTCATACCCGCCTGGGCTACATAATCTGAGAGCTCCTCCTGGTCTCTTTTCATGTAGTCCAGGGAGGTATGCCTCAGGTCATTCACACCCACATGTACAATGACAGAGTCATATTTGTACCTGTTGTTGAGGGACCTAAGTGCATGCGTTATGTGGCAGATCATGGCACCTGACAACCTAGCAAGTGGGACATCAATGTGCCTCTCTATTGAGTCACCTGTGACTAGTGTGTTGGCCATGCTGTTCTGCATTAGGGGCTTTTAGTGGCACATTGTTTAGGAGAGTTATATGTCTCGTGATTAGTGTTGTGTTGTGGTGGTCGAGTGTGTTTCTGCCTTGGAGGTCTCTGCTGTTTGGGTAGATTTTTACTGAGAGCCTCCGCAAGGGTGGATGTGTGGTTTGTGTTTTTATGTGAAGGCAGTGCTGGTGTGTGTTCTGGAGGGCTATGTGTTCCACGTCGTGTGGTGCAACTTGACCAGCTATTCCGATCTTGGCTGGAGAATAAGTGGCTTCCAGTTTGGATATTTAAGTGCATCTCTCGCAAGTCTGATTGTTGGGAGGTATGATGAGAGGGTTGTCTGTGTACATGAGGCAGTTGCTACATTGGCTCGGATGCCCAAGTTCACCATGTTAATAGGAGAAAGCAAAGGAAACTGACCTTTAGACATGACTGGAGGGGTGGGCATTAATAATAAGTACTGGAGCCGTTTCCTTAACAGCTGATGTACTTCTCTTCAATGTTGCATTATTCAGGACAGAAGTGATGTATCGCTACTGGGAAGCCTGTCACTTGGCTAGTATAAATAAGCTTAAAAGAGATCTTGATTGTATCATATATCACATTAATGCTCACATACGGAACATAAGGCATAAAAGGGACTTATCGATGCAACTATATAGGGCTGCATTGCTCCAGAAAAGAACAGTCATCATAGGTCAAAGGAGTCTACACCCATCCAGAAGGAAAAAAATGCAGAATAAACAAAAGGGGGTTGAAATGAGGGAATGAATAATGCAAAAATGAAGAGAAGGACATCTTCTGTCATTATACAATTTTACACAAATGTACTATGTCATTCTATATAGCTGTTGCAGTATTCAGTACAGAAGGGAGAGTAAAAAAACTCAGGAAATAGAATGGGAGGTGGAAGGCCGAGAACAGCCCCAAACAAACCAACCTAAAATGGTTTCAGCAAAACCTGCTCTAGCCCTAAAAACAATATCCAACATATAATTCTTAGTAAAGGTATGCATGAAGCCTAAGTAGCAGTTTCAAAGATGGAATGGTGTCCAAACCCAGAAGAGGTAACAGCCTTAGTGGAATGAACTGTAACAAAAGCAGACGGAGATTTGCTATAAAAAGTATAACAAAAATAAATAGCCTTAGATATCCTGGGGGAGATTTCTTTACAAACAGCCAAACCCAAAGACCTAGAATGAAAGGAAACAAAAAGCTGATAAGACTTAAGAATAGTCCTAGTTTTATCCAAATACTACCTGAGCCATCTGTGCAAATCCAAGGTATGCATAATTCTCTCACTAGCTGACTGAGGAGAAGGGGAAAAAGGAAGGTACTGACTGATTTAAGGAAAACTCATTGACTGCCTTGGACATAAAAGAAGGATTATTACAAAGGGACACCCTGTCCCTGTGAAAAAAACAAAAAGGAGGAATGGCCTAAGGTCCTGGAGCTCAGAAACCCTCTGTGAAGAAGTAAGAACCAGCAACAAAACAGTCTTCCAAGTACAATGTTGCAAAGAAGCAGAATCAGCAGGCTCAAAAGGAGGGTGAGTCGATTTTTCCAAAATTAAGGTTTCAAGGAGGAGGAATAGGCATTCCTGGAGGCCTAATATGCAAGACGCCTTTAAAAAAATTGTTTGATCTCAAACTGAGAAGTCAAAGGAGGATTCAAGGGCAGACCGGCAGAAAAATGAGCCTTCACAGCAGAATAGGCTAAGCATGACTGGAGCAACTCAAACAAATAAGAGGAACAGAGGGACCCCCACTGAAAGAAGGTCCTGGTTACGAGCATGGGACTGGACATAAAATCTCTTCCATTTGGACATACAAGTTTTTCTGATCGAGGGTCTCCTTGTCTCCTATAAAACCCTGAGCAACCCCTTAGAAAAGAGGTGCCTGTAAGGGATCAAAACCCTATCATCCACAATGTCAGTTGCAGAGTGGACAAGTGGAGTTGGTTGACAGACCTTTTCTCCTGTCACGAGATCCAAATGGAGAGGTAACTTGTGATTATTGCCCCGGCCAAATGCATTATTTCTGACAGAGTAGTCTGCAATGAATTTTTAAAGTCTGACAACTCATTATAGTCCCAAAAATATGTTCTCAATTATCTATTTCTTCCATGTCACATCTCCAACATTTGCAATCTACTTGAGGAAACATTCTTTGAGTCTGTTTGTAGTATTAAAATTCCTATGCAAACACTTCCAAGCAAAAATCCTAATTCTTCTAGACTTTGTGGCATATTTGGGAGCCTTCCATATATCCTCCCCTTGTTTCTCTGTGAACTTTCCAACCTCCTCTGATTCCTATAGTTCTCATGCAATATTTTATATGCCCTACTAATTATTCCCCTACACCTCCTGCTAATTATAAATACAAACTCTGACATCACACAATCCTCAGGGAAAGGAAATATTTCCTTACTCAGGGATTGTTGATCTCGGACTACCTGAGAAGATTGAAATCCCAGTTATTTAAGATGACAAGACAGAGACTATATCACCAAATCTTCATTTAAATGACTCTTCAAATAACCAAAAATTTACCCAGGGGAAGGAAGCCTTTGGCCAAAATTTGGAAGTTTGCTCTTTGCAGCAGTACAGTGTGATCTTGGAGTTGCTGTAATCTGTTAAGGGGGGTGTGGGTTCAGAGTGCTTCCATGTGGTTTCCTGAGATTGTTGGCCATCCACTTTCTTTCCCTGGCTGAACTGCCGATTATGTGAGGCGTCATTTAAGTTAACATTCGGTGATTTAGTCTTATTCTATATAAATCAATATATATATATATATATATATATATATATATATATATATATATATATATATATATATATATATATACATAGATACACACGCGCGGGGTTATTAAAACAAGAAACAAGACTGGCCCAAGAAGGAGCCCTGGGACACTCAGCTAGTCACTGGCTTCTTGGTGGAGGTGGTGTCACTGAGTCAGCTCTCGATCCAGTGAGTTATTTGGAGATTCATACCTAGTTCTGAGAGTTTGACAGCAACACCTGAGTGTGGTATTGTATTGAACACCTTGGCCAGGTCAAGGTAAGTGGTATGCAGTATTTTCTCCTCATATATAGCAATGGTGACCCTCTCAGAGATGTCAATGAGTTACGCAGGCAAGACTTTCCCTTAATGAAGCCAAACTGGAATGGGTGCAGTGTCTGTAACTTGCCAATTTCCTTGTTGACCATTTCCATGATAATTCATTCCATGGCTTTGCATATATGACTGGTCAGACTGTTGAATCTGTACTTCCTGGTGTCAGCTGATGGTCCACTCCATATGAAAAAGGATGACTATTGTGGCCCTTCATTCACCTGGCATGTAACCAATTTTGAGGCTGTAGCTGAACAGTGCTTCAAGTAGTACTGTTCGGTCATGTTTTACTCTATTTAGGAGACAACACAGGATATTCTCAGGGCCCACTAAAGCACTGTTTTTAGCCTTAGTGAGCACATCTAGGACCTGCTCCCTGTTGATAGCTAGGGGATATGCTAGAAGTGATTTCACAGGTGATAGTGGAAGGTGAAGTTAGAGCTAGATTTATCAGCCAGTGGATTTATTATGCCAGTTTTTGCTAAGACACCAAGCATTTGCCTGTATTAGACCTTCCTCAAGGGTGTTCTTATTTTGCGGGATTAATTGACTACTGCCAGTTTGCAATCATCTGCAAACATAGTCAGCCAAAGGCCTTTGACATTGGCTTTGACATCTGAGAAGTTGATGCCAAACAGGAGTGGACCCAGCACTGAGCCCTAGGGTACTCCACTGGTGATAATTCTTTTTGTGGAGCTGGCCTCACTCATTCTGATCTCTGGGTTCCTATCAGAGAGCTAGCTAGCTAACCATCATGTTATAAAGGAGTTTATATACAACTCCACAGGTTTGTTGACAATGCTCAAGTGGGGTATTGTATCAAATGCTTTAGACAGATCTAGATAGACAGTATGCATGTTTTCCCCTCATTCATTGCCCTAGTAACCTTTTCAGAAACATACACCAGATTCAGTAATCATCTCCTTCCTTTGACAAAGCCAAACTGGAAAGAGTGCAATGTCTAGAGGTCTCCTCCGTCCTTGTTGATAATGTTTGTGATAATTCTTTTCATGACTTGGCAAATAAGACTACTCAGATTAATGGGTATGTAATTTCCAGGATTTCTTGAAGGTCCTGTCTTATGAAAGGGCTTCACAATTGCAGTCCTCCATTCACATGGCACAAAGCCTGTCTTAAGACTACAGTTAAATAATGACTCCAGGAGTCCTGTTAAGTCATATTTAAGACTATTCAGGAGGCATCCTGGGATGTTATCGGGGCCTTTTGAAGCCATGTTCTTGGCTTCAGTGAGTGCATCCAGTACATGCACCCTATTTATAGCTGGAGGGGTTATGTTTGAGGGTACTTTTGGTGGGATTGTTGGGGATGGGGTGCATAATCTTGGAAGTGAATTTGTCCGCTAAAAGGTTTCCTGTATTCCCAGGCTTAGTGAAGTGGCACCATTAACTATCAGTTCAGCACATTGCTGTGTGCTGCCCTTGAGGTTTCTGACATAGCTGTAGAAGGCCTTATGGTTACCTTTCACCTGGGAGGCTATCTTAGCCTCAACGTTGGCTTTGCCAGGCCTAATTAGCCCTTTTAGTTGCCTATTTACTTTGACAGATAAATATATGCATCACAAACTGGTAAACTCGAAACACTACCAAGTACACAAATAGGTGTAGTAATTTGATTGGTTGGTTTTAATATAAAAATGAGAAGGGAACACAGTATGTTCTCTGAAGAAGTTTCATTGTCTAGTGAGATGAAAAGCTCTTTAAAATATTGGTGATATTTCATGAAACGGTGGTGGTATCTTACTGCTTGTTGGTACCTGGTAGTAAAATTTGTGTACTAGATATATATGTATGCATATGTATATGTAATTCAAATGCCATGGAACAGCTAGTCACTGTTCCCACGAGAGGAGAAAATATACTAGATCTCATTGTCACAAACATGGGGACAAAATGCTCCACACCGGAAGTATATCCCTCATTGGTGAGATCTGATCATAAACTAATCTCACTGGAAATCCACATCCCGCCCCCACCCCAAACAAAAAAGACCATAGTGAAGAACTTCTCTAAAGCAAACTTCACACTACTCAAGACTGGTGTGGTATCCTTCAAGGCCCCTGAGTCAGAGGAAACCACAACCCAAGCTGCGGAAGCCCTTACAAATGCCTTCTATGAACACCTCCAGGACTGCATGGATCAGGCAATCCCAAATAAAACCAAGACTCTTTCCACAAAGGGCAAACGTCCAGTCTGGTGGACCCCAGCCATTAACAAACTTTACAATAAGAGGAGAAAGCTATTACATGATAGAACAAAATCCATAAAAGGAAGTCACCCCTGATCATTATTAGTAAAAAATACGAGCACTCATAAAATCAA